>NC_056730.1:1050409401-1050709401 GCF_019279795.1 Protopterus annectens
GCTGGCAGACAAACAAGTAAAACACAAATGCTGGCAGACAAACAAGTAAAACACATTCTGATGGAAATATGTACTGTTGTTTTTTTTTTAGTTATTTGACATGCCCATTCAAAAGTATGCAGACAAGCAATGCTAAATCACTTCACCTTAGTTAATGCATTCTGCAGGACATAGACATTTCTATTTTTCAGGTACAAGTGAGATGATGCACACCAGTGTTTGGGATCACCTTTATGCATGATCTGCACAGGGGAATGCTTTTCATTCCTAACTTTTACAGCAGCCCTGATATGGCACTTTCTTGGCAGGTTCACTCAGACACACTCATACATATTCTAATATTCCTCTCCTGCATATTGTACCTTGTTTGCTACTGATATCTGTATTACATAGCAGGTGTGAATACTCCATTGTAACACTGACAGCCTGACACAGGCATTTATTCCTGACTTTTACAGCACAATTATATATACAGGCAGTACTACCATTACTATAATTTTGATTTCTTACTGCTAATAGTAGGGGGTATTCTGTACTCACCATAATGCCAATGCAGCCGGGCCAGTCGCTGGACATGAGCCTCAACATTCTAGGACCTCTCCACAGCAGCTGTTTGGGGAGACATTACACATTAATCACACCTGCACAATCATAAGTTGAACTTTCTCCATACTTAGTTAGAGATACATAAGACTGCATACTTACAGAAAGGTGGGACATCCTGCGTTTGGGCTTCTTGGATCCACTGGTCCAAGATTGCACCCCTCCTCTGCTTTAGGTCATTATGGTGGTAACATACTTGCTCACCAGTCTGGGGTATGCCAGTGGCACTGGTGAGATCACGTGTAAGCTGGTCCCAGGCCTCTGCTTTGTACTGTGAGCCCTGGTACTGGCCCTGCAGCAGCCTGCCATCATGGTTTTTAACTAGGAGCCCAGCCATGACCTTGGACTCCTGGATGCCCCAACATTGTGCTCAGAAGCAAACACCTTCACCAATGCCAGACATTTTGGTCCTGCTGTGAGCAATCCCAAATGGTTATGACTGTATTCCCACCTGTGCAGTTTTAATAGGACAGTTCTCCCACGCTTTTTCTTGACTGGCCAGTTTTAATATGCTGAACTATGCTTAGCTCCGTGCAAATCCGCATAACAATGTTTAAACCAGCTAAGTAGAGTTTAAAGCAGATAAGCAATGGTTACAGTAGCAAAGCATTGCTAAATTTTTTTTCATTAAATTTATACATTATTTTTTACATTTATATTTTACATATTCCCACCCCTACTGTGCTATACGTGAGCCATATGATTGACATCTATCATTCAAATTCCTTAAAAGTTTAATAATTTGGCAGAGAGGGAATTTGAACCGAGCATGTTCTATATGCTATACCATGGCAGTACCCCTATCCTACAGCAGCTTGATGATGTTTCTTATCACGGTAGCACTTTATCATTTTCAGGATTTCAGCCAGGCTAAGCACAGCGGCTCGCTATGCAAACAAGCTGTGCACCGCTTAAATTTCAGATTTATTTGATGAAAAAATAAATTTTTTAAATTTTTATTGCTTTCCTCTTGCCCTATTGCTTCCATGCATGTAGGGCAAGAGTGCATACATTTGGGGGGGTGCATTTTAAGGCTGCTGCCTTCTAGGTGTTTGTGTTTTTTTTTTTATTCAGTGTCTGCTGACACTGAAATGTTAGCTACTTACATTTTAGTGTCTGCGGACACTCGGTTACTATATAATATTAGACCCAGGCTCTAATATTATATAAATTGACACTCACCTGTGTCACAAAGTGCTGTACAGCACTTTCTGAGCAAAGGGGGCATGTTACATGTGCAGGCACTGCTGACGTATGCTCCCTGCACTCTCTCCTGGTTCATGTCTATTTAGATTAAATAGCAGCACGCCTTCATGCATATGCAAGGCGTGCTGCTATTCTAAATGGACACGGACCACTCTGTGCAAGAATAGTCTTATTCTTACATGGAGCTTCGTGAATCCTGGGGTCAGTCTTACAGAATCTAGACTGCCTTGTATCACTTGCGCACTAAAACCAGCTCTTCACTGAGATACTGAAAGATATGAGGCACCCATTGCTCCCAACTTTAAGTGCCTATTTCTGCTCTTATATTGTACTCTTAATTAGTATTTGCATTCTATTGAATTGTCAGCGCTGTTTTTGGCGACATTTTACTGCATACTGTACCAGTTTAGCTGTAGCATAACCAAGTTACAGCTTGCTGTTTTGGGGTCTGTTTTGTAACCTCTGTGCATCAGATTCAAGTCACCCTTGTTGGAGAAGGCCTTTCTGCACCCTTGTCAGAGGAGAGTGCTGTCTAGGTCCCATCTAATTGAGGGTGATTAGACTAGAGCTCAGAGTGTGCATCCTTATTTGCTAGTTTGAGTTAAGAGTTATTTCCATTCTTATTTGCTAGTTTGAATTAAAAGTGTTATTTCTTGTTTTATATAAGCCATGTGTCTGTGCTTCTTGCATGTAGAACACCACTGTGTACTGCCGCTTAGTGGTAGTTACCATTGATGGTTATAATAGCAAATGTTTTGCTTATTAAATTTTCCCTTAGCACTTTGCTTGTGATCCTCCAGATGTTTTTCGTGGCTCAGCTCTACTGTCAGATAGAACACTAAGCCTAGCCTCAGAGGTTCCAACACACCTCTCACCCACTGTCAGGTGCCAGGATCCACCATATCACGCATACACTCAAGTCTCTCAACAACAGGTACAGTTATGACTCTGTAATAGTCCATGTTGGTGTGAATGACTTGAGATGTACCTCTCTGGATTATATGAAGAGAGATATGATTGAGCTCTCAGATTATGTGTCTCAGGCTGGTATGCCCCTAGTCTTAAGCAGCATTTTACCTTCACCTAGGATGATGCTTCAGTACAAACAGAAAATGATTGACTTCAATAATTAGCTTAGTTTCTGATGTCATTCCAAGGGGATCCAGTATCTGTCAGCCTGGGATGACATGATCGACAGACCTCAATGCTTTACCAGAGATGGTTTTCATTGGTCACTCCTGGGATTTCGGCTATTGGCCAAGGCTCTTGCCACTTCCATAGTGCCTTTTTTAGGCAGTGTCTTAAAGAAAAAATTCCTGATTTAGGAACTCCATCTAAAAACAGCCTCAGGGGTTTGCTGCTAAACAATAGGAGTCTTGACACAAAACTGCATTTGGTGCAAGCATTTCTCACCTTGGAAGACATAGACATTTGTACAGTCTCAGAGACCTGGTTCAAGGCTGTAGAGAGCACCCCAGTCATACTGGGCTACACCTCCTTTCACATGTTCAGGCCACAAACTGAAGAAATGAAAACTAAAGGACATGGTGTATCTATATTCATTAAAGACAAATACACCTGCAGACTGGTTAGATAGCATAATTGCCTGGAGATACTTCAGGTTCAATTAACTTGGTAGGACACCTATTCAAGTCATTGCCAGCATCCATGGGACCTGATAACATCCCAGGCTGTGTCCTACATAGGCTCAAACAGGAATTAGCAACACATTGGGTGCTCTTTCCAACCATAGTCTAAATACTGGCTTTATCCTAGCTGAAATGAAAAAGGCCACCATTATTACCTTGCAGAAAGGTGGTGCTTCCACTGACCCTGGGAACTATAGACCTATTAGCCTCACTAGCCTTATTTGAAAGGCCACAGAGAGAATCATCATGTACCTTATCAATAATGATATCGGTAACCTCTAAACACTTAACCTACTCAGTTTGGATTTGTCAAAGGGAGATCATGCTTGGTAAACCTAGTGGGTTTTGAGACAGTCACCAAGGCCCTTGATGAGGGGAAATCTGTGCATGCAGTCTACCTCGACTTAGCCAAGACTTTTCACACTATCCCCCACTCAAGCATAATTGACAAACTTACCCAGCTAGATATCAACATCATATCATCATTGGATGGGTTGCTAACTGGCTCACTGATAGAACCCATATAGTCAAAATAGGGGAATCCACCTCCAACAGTAGACCTATAACCAGTGGTGTTCTGTAGGGATCAGTCCTGGGACCTCTTCTGTTTGGAATCTACTTTTCTGAAGTGCAAGCTAAAACTAAAGGTCTGTGGCTGACAAAGTTTGCTGATGACTGCAAAGTGGGTGTGGTCATAGAATCTCCAAACGATGTCAACATCCTACAAGAGGGTCTAGATGACTGATGCCAAAGTCATCACCTTAACCTCAATGCAAAAATGTATTGTCATCCCTTTCAGTAAGTGTGATGTTAACTAACTACAACATCAATAACAACACCCTAAGTAAGCACTTAATGGTGAAGGACCTGGGCACACAGGTCAACAACAAACTTACCTATGATCACCATGTCTCCACAGTGGTAAGAATGGCATTCTATATTGCTCATCTCATAAGTAAGGGCATTGCCTCCAGAAAAAAATAAGTTATAACCTCGTTTTACTCTTCCCTCATCAGGCCAGTAATTGAGAACAATGTCATTTTGGTATGTACCTTTCCAAGCACCTGCAGGAAGTGGAGAGACTACAAAGGTTCCTCACAAGGAAAATTCAAGGTCTTCAGCATCTGTCCCATGAGGACCATTGGAAATCACTGTTACTTTATTCTGTTTCATACAGACTACTCAGAGGTGATCTGTGCCTTGCATATAAGGCAATCTTTGACCCTGCTTTATTGGAAATGCTGTATATCCATAAGTCAAATGGTACATGGGTTACTCGCTCTAATGGCCTTGACCTGGTACCTGCTGGAGGAACAGATTTGTATCCCAGAGGTTATCACACCTTTGGAACAGACTCCCGGGTTCATGTCAAGCAGAACAACTCATTGGCCCTCTTCAAATGCAATCTGGATGATTAGATGGGTAACTGTAAGTTTACCCCATGGGTTCCACCTATGTCCCTCTTGGACAGGAGTGATAGCTGATCATGGAAATAAGAGTAAAACTTGACTAGGCTTATAAGGCCCCTAGGGTCATTAGCTTAGTAACCTCCTATGATCCTACAATCCTATGACTGGGGGCTTTCTTTTCACACTCTAGCAAATCTGCAGTCCTTCATAATACCAGGCCATTAAACTCCAGTTAAAATTCTAGATTTTGTTTTTATGTATATCTAAAATGTCCACCCAAAATGTTGCTATATACTTATTTTATTATAAGTCTTCTGGAAGGCCTTAGAACTGATAAGAGGGTCAAAAGTTTTGCTCCGTCTTTGATTAATGCATAAAGTAATTCCTCCTCAGCTCAAAGTATGGATATGAAATGGAGCAGTTTTGTTGCTTTAGTTCCCCATATTCTCTGTGTATAGTCACTCTAGGTTTACTTAGTGTGTTATCTTCTCACTGGGCTTCCTTTGGATGGACGTGGGTTACCTGGAAATTAGCCAGATCAACATTTTTTCATCAGCGTTGTCTACTAGATATACAGGTACAGACATTCCTCTTCATCTAGCTAATCTCCCATATAAGGTAAACCATGAAAGTAATTTTCTTTCGCTAAGGATACTGGCAATTTTACTTTCTCTTCTTTAGTCTTTTTTTCTTATATTCTATACATTTAGAGTCCCATTTCTGTCTCTGATTGGCTGTTCACTTTGGTGAAACATGGATAAGCCAGAGACTCTGTATGCGTTTCTCTTCCCTTTTATACTTGGAGCGCCACTATTTCCTCATTTTCTTTACTCACTTCCTTTCAATAACTATAGTCTTCCCAGTCAGTATCTACACAGACTTATTTTATCACTTTAACTACTGTGATCATTTGGTAAGATTAACTTTCCTTGTCAGTCTCTGCACTGACTTTAATATTTTGACTACTGACATCCTTTGGTAAGATTTACCTTCTCTGTCAGTCTCCACTCTTACTTCCTTTATCATTTTGACAACTGGAGCCTTTTGGTAAGATTTAATTTCAGATTTACCCACCCTTACACCAAAAGCTCAGTACTAGCTCCTTTTGTACCTTATACCCAAAGCCCAGTACTAGCTCCTTTTGTACCCATAGCCCAGTACTAGCTCCCTTTGTACCTTGTATCCTAAGCCCACTACTAGCTCCCTTTGTACCTTATACCCAAAGCCCAGTACTAGCTCCTTTTGTACCCATAGCCTGTACTAGCTCCCCTTAAGCCCAGTACTAGCTCCTTTTGTACCCATAGCCTAGTACTAGCTCCCTTTGTACCTTGTATCCTAAGCCCACTACTAGCTCCCTTTGTACCTTATACCCAAAGCCCAGTACTAGCTCCTTTTGTACCCATAGCCTAGTACTAGCTCCCTTTGTACCTTGTATCCTAAGCCCACTACTAGCTCCCTTTGTACCTTATACCCAAAGCCCAGTACTAGCTCCTTTTGTACCCATAGCCCAGTACTAGCTCCCTTTGTACCTTGTATCCTAAGCCCACTACTAGCTCCCTTTGTACCTTATACCCAAAGCCCAGTACTAGCTCCTTTTGTACCCATAGCCCAGTACTAGCTCCCTTTGTACCTTGTATCCTAAGCCCACTACTAGCTCCCTTTGTACCTTATACCCAAAGCCCAGTACTAGCTCCTTTTGTACCCATAGCCTAGTACTAGCTCCTTTGTACCTTGTATCCTAAGCCCACTACTAGCTCCCTTTGTACCTTATACCCAAAGCCCAGTACTAGCTCCTTTTGTACCCATAGCCTAGTACTAGCTCCCTTTGTACCTTGTATCCTAAGCCCACTACTAGCTCCCTTTGTAAATTATACCCAAAGCCCAGTACTAGCTCCTTTTGTACCCATAGCCCAGTACTAGCTCCCTTTGTACCTTGTATCCTAAGCCCGCTACTAGCTCCCTTTGTACCTTATACCCAAAGCCCAGTACTAGTTCCCTTTGTACCTTTTAACTACATACTATTTTCTATACTGATACCACTTAACTATAGCATAATATGCTGCTGAAGCTTTTTTTCTCTAAATTTTGCAGCTCTTTAAATTGAGGAAATTCTTTTTACCACTTCTCATGTTAATATACGAATGCTAGACCTACAAGAGGTAGTACTTTGCCAAACAAGTTTGTATTTCTATGTGTGTTATAGGGTATTTTCAACCATCTCTGTGTCCCCATATCACTTTTTTGCCTACTAGTTGTTTTATGGTTGCAAACATATCGGGTGTGGTATAATTGGTTTAATCATTCTTCCTGAATCCAGCAACCCAGGTAGGTTCAGTTGTTCAAAAAGTCTCTTAAGTTTCACCTTATTAATGAAAATAAATGCAATTGTTTTAGATATACAGGCTGATACGACCAAAAGTTTCGACAGTCATACACCCCTAATTTTATCTGAAAACCTTGTTACATTTGCTCTCATATGAAATTTTTGGTGATACTGGAGTGGAGGCAGGTAATATTTAGATTTATTCAGTTTTTCTCTCTTTCTTCCTCACCTCTCTTTCATCTGTAGTATTTTCCTGTTGTTGTATATACTACTACTACTCATTAGATAGACAATGATGTTCTTGAACATAGCTTACTTATATTTAGTTCCTATATTTACTTGGATGAATTGCTACACCTTATATGGAAAATGTTTTTCTTGTAAATAGCTTTACTAACATTTAATTCTTATATCTACTTGTAGCATTGTTGTGCTACTTCTGTTTTTTTTTATGTTATTGTGATCTCTTATGCCTCTGTGCTGTATTTACCTTTATAACCTGGATCATTGCTGAAGAGGTTTCTTGGAAAAATTCACTCATGCGATTAACAAATGTTAAATAAAAATCAAATTATGCATGCTTTTTCAACAGACATGTTTTTAGACACAAGTTGTTAGCTTGCAGGAGCAATATTGCTCTGAGTAAATCTGTAGGATGCAGCTATATATCCTTTTCCTAGGATATTTAAAAAAAGCTATTTTAGGTGGCAACATTTTTTCTTGTCTTAAAGTGTGATTATTTGACATGTTGCCATGTAACTCAGAATATACATTTTTACTTAATAATAAACATACTACTATAACAGGTGACTCTCAAAAAGACTTTAGGTTGCTCTAAAATGCCTACTTTTTTAAGTTACTTGTGAGTGCCCTTTTAAATTTAGATACAACAAAGGTTTCTAAAATTTTACTTACATTATTCACATGAGTTTTAATACACAGTTTAAGAAAGCACTGATCTGTTTACTCTGAAAGCCCAGTTAAGAAACTTAAGGGATTGTGCATCAGATGAAGCTCCCACCATTGCCAAAATGTCTCATTTCAAATTTTGTTAAGTCATGTGCATCATCATCTTCCAAGTCCATATATATGTTCAAGAAGTCCCTGGTTGAGTGGGCTGATAGAACTTTGACACACTGGTTTTAGAGCCATTTTTGTTCAGCTGTGCACCTTCTGAATGCGATGTCATAGGCATTGATATCACTTTTCTTTCCTAGTTTCTTTGTTGGGCTGCTGGCAGTGGAGATATCCAGTGAAATTAAATGGTGGTTCATGACTGTGGAGACCTCTTGTTGTCTGAGTAAGTGCTAGTCAGTAACTACATAACTTTCCTGAATAGCTGCCTGGAGAATGAACAAGTACTGATTGATGGCTACATTCCTTTATTTTAGAGCATTGTTAGAATGCAGTATGGTCTCCAGTAATTTTCACATTTTTACCACAAAAGTCAGCAACTACAGTTCAGTACACTCAGGCTATTTATTTCGGTGACACAGAAGCAGCTATACATACTTTAAAACAAAGCATCTTTAATGACATGAGCATCCTTTTCCAGAGAAAATATCTGTATGTGCACGATGATTAGGTACAGCTCCTCAAAGTAACCCTTTTTACTGCCAGGAAGTTTCCTTCGATTGCAAGGAATCTCCATAAGGGCACAGGGTTTAACAGTTCCTCAGTTTTAACCTGTAGGTATCTCATGTAATACATCATGGTTTGTTACTGTTTTGTTAGCATTCATTCTGGTGGCTTATTTCTGTAAAGCAGCTACTTCTGTAATAGAAACTCAATTAAAATTTGCATTCATTATTCTGTGAGGGGGAGTAGGAAAGTCACAGAAATTAAATGTATTTTGTTGCAGACGTTGAAAAAAAAATTCCTATTTTGTTTTTCACTTTATGCATGTTTATTTACAGATAACATGAAAAATTCAGCATCTTATAGTCAGAACAAGAGGGAATGACCAAATACAATTATTATTTACGATAGTCTGCAACATCTGTTACAGAAGATAATTTACCAAATTTCTATTTTTTTAATCCAGCCCATTATGCATTTGTAGCAGTTTTGCCAAAACATTTCTGCAAGGCCTAACATTTAGTAATTCTGCAATTAACATCCAATACTCTAACCCTCATGATCTTTGACTTCTGGGATATTCTTTTAGATCTAACCTTCAGAGTTACCATTCATCTGTCTTTGTTGCTGCTTTGGTACTCTGTCTTCCTCTGTTCAGCCAGATTTCAGAAAATCTTCTTTTCAGCAGGGAAGTGGACCTGAAATACCTCCTGTTGCAGGTGATTCCCATTATCTTGTTTTCTGTTTGCCTATTTTTCTCTTAAAGAGATGGTGCTTTCAAGGCTTAGCAGTCCAGGCAGCCTCAGCACTGCCATTATTCCACACTAACTACAACATCCCTGCATCTCACCAGAAGAGGAATATTCTCAATTACTGTCGCCTATGACTTATTATGTACAGTCCCCTTATTCACAGCTATAGTATCATGGGTCTGAGGACTGCAGTTATAGTCCTTGGTACATTAACATGCAAAGAATATGGGATTCATTCCAAAGTTCCACAGTCCTGTGAGGTGACTCTATGGCAGGGTGTTACATACCTTAGTGAAGCAAAGAGTAAAGCTATGATCCCACAGAACACTGATATGCAGTGTTTAGTGTTGTGTATAAACTAACACTGCTCCTTTTCCTGAAGAAACCATTTTAAATGTGTGGAATGGGAGCTGGAATGACTGTCATTACCATATTAACCAATAATTCTGTGAAAATTTAATGTCCAGTTTCACAAAGACAGCAAGTCTAAACTTGACAATTAAATGGGGGCCTTTTTGAGTTTAAGAATTATAGAAAGGATGGCTTATTTAATAATGAAGGAAGTAAATCCCTACAAGTTGAGGAACGTTTTTGAAGTGACAAAAGTTTCAAATGAATTTAAAATATCTTTCCCCAATAAGGCTGTCATGGATTGGGATGCTATCAAATGGAAAGAACCAGATAGCTTCCTCCTTTCTTCCTGAGTGATGAAAGCATATAGCTCCGCAAGGTCTGCTAGGACTGCAGATTGCATAAGTGCATTACATGGCAAGACTGAATCATTTGAGTGAAACAGTCCACATTCTTTTAATATATTTAATAAAAATAAGACTGAGCTATTAAATTAACACCCTTGGGATGGCATTGTGTTTGTTGCTTCCATTGGAGATGGTATACAAAAAGAAAAAAAATTATTTAAGCCATAGGTCAGTAATTGTCCCATCTTATACCCTAACTGGATAGAATGCTAATCTTTATCAATCAGCATGTAACATTTCACAGATGTTCTTTACCTAGGGTTTTTGTCTTGTTTCTTAGTATGATTTTATACTCTTGCTGTTTATGTGTTGTTGCCTTTTTAACATTAACAGAATGCTTTATTCACTGATCACCATTACAAAGGTTTCTGAACAGGAAGAGTTACTATCCTGTGAACTATCAGACAGTGCATAATGCATACGGGATCAAAAGCAATATGTCTACTCAACATCTAAGCAATTTGCATGTCTCAGATACCAAAAACACATCACAGATGTATTACTGCTTCTTGCATACATAAATTCCACAGAGCCATCTAGTCAGTAAGAGGAGGCCCTGTGCTAATGTGACACTATACACGGACATATCTAGTGTGATCATTGGTAGCAACCCAGCATTTTCACACTCTTTTTCAGGTGATATTGGATATACCCTTTGACACCTGTATAGAACCTACAGAGTATGCATGAACACTAATAAAACACTGTGCACCTACAAACCCATAACATCATAGAATAGGTATTTAGCCTACTCAGAACATACTTCCACTGCCTTAACATGTCTGGGTTTGCAGCATGATACAACCACAGCCCCCACACTATTTGTATAATGTTGCAGTATGGTGGTGAGGAGATAGGTGGGATAGCCCTAGATACTAGTGTGGTAAAAATGTGTACACACATAATCGGCAGGAAAGGCACATCAACAACATCATCATCTAATGAATGTGATGTGAAACTGCAACAAATGATGTTTGGCATATCCATTCACCTCAGATAGAGGCCAGCCCAGTATGTAAAACTGCAGGCAAAGCAGTGATATATAGTCCAGATGCATGGGCCCTGACAAGCACACATTAACAGTGTTTTGTCATGAAGATCAAATGTGTTTCATGCAGTGTTAATACCAGCCTGCCACTGCATGGGTGAGCCACACTCTGTATCAGACATCTCCATATTTACCACATAGGAGGAAGGCAGAAGGGGGTCTCAGTCATCATCATCATATAGAAAGGTATCCAAGGATATAATGTTACATGTCTTGTCTACATGCACTGGGTGAGGGCATATCAAAGGGGTCTGAGATAAGGGTCTTGAGGTAATAAGTATATATGTTTTATACTATGTTCTCCTGTGATAGGGCTGGAGTCCCACAATGTGACAGTGGCCTGCTGGGGAGGTGGACATCCTGTGCTGAAGGAATTTCAGTGTCATACACAATTTTCTGCTATAATATGTATGAATTGTCACTATGTAACCTTGATCTGTGTCCATTATCCTTGTTTGTGGCACTTGGACTTCTGCTCCTTCCTGAAAGGATGCTGTGTGACTATGGGACTATGGCAATAATTACATATGCATTGTGGTGAAGAATTATAGTTTCCAAATACAAGAGGTAGTGGAGCATCATATATCTCAAGATGCAGGTGATGCCTATGGATCCTGCAGTGAACTCTTTCTGCATGACCTCCCATTATATTTCCCTTTCCCCAACCGCAAACAGCATGACCAGTGAGTATAGTGATGTTGATACTAGCATCCATCAGTAGAATGGTCCACACAGAAGTGGGGTCGGCTGCCACAAAACCAAAGTGGCCAGTCATTACCATGTGGCTGGCCTCCATATCCACAAGTATGTCAGGTAATACAGTAAAATGGTCTGGTAAATTGTGCCTGGTTGATACTGTGGCAAATAGTTGATTGATAATGAGTGCCACGTGTATGTCAGAGGCAATTTGTGGTACATTATACCTGGCACCTCTGTGAGGTTATGACATGGGTAGTATGCCCAGTTACCTTACAGTGTCTAAATATATTGCCAGAGCAGCAGCGTGTGCATTGATGGTTATCAGAACCATAAGGATTTTTCTTCTCCTCCAGTGGGGATTGTGAGTGGTCATGCTCTACAGCCTAATGTTCTTGTGTGGATGAGGCCATATATCCAGTTTGGAATGGAGGGATAATTCCCATCTGTGATGGAGACAGAGAGTACCACTGTGTCATCAAACTGCAACTTGGGAGTCTGTTTCTCATCATCATTCCCCGTACAAGTGCAAACATTAATCTGCTACTGTTTCCCAGCTTCTTCAGGTATCACAGTAGTTTAGCTCTGCTCAATGAATGTGCAACAAAAAGCACACACACTGTTGTGAGTACTGGAATTAGGCTTCTGTGACATGCACAAAACATACATCTGTTGCCATGCTGACATGGCTAGATAAATGACATACCTGAAACAATATATAGAAAACAGTTGCCAGGGTCAGCTTAGAAGGTCTAGGAGCAGTACAACAGTACAATAATCTGGTGCATGGGGTAATAACCTGGTGTATCATCCACTGAGTCATGAAGGGGGTGGTTCCATCCTTATGTCAATGCCTACTTTTCCAGGGATAGCCTCATATCCCGTTTCCCCTTGCAGAGATGTCAGAATCTCTTCTGTTTCTTTCAGACTGTTGCTCTAGGGTAACCCCCGTGCCTGATTACTCTGCTGGTATAGAATGTGCCTATGCCTTGGCATGGTGTAGCATGTTGGTAATACTCGTATGACACTGCTGTAACATGTGACTCCATCTTCCTACAGCATTTATGACACAGCCCCCTGTCACACCTGGTCACATAAAGTCAAGCCAGCAACATGTCTCAGCAAGAAGCACCTTCTATGAGTCCTAAATGCTAGTTGCAGCAGCACATCATGTTTATCAGCGCCATCTACTGGACTGGTAGAATGACAGCACCCTTTGGATAACCTACCATAGATAAAATGGTGGCTGGGGTATACCATATGACAGCTGATAAGACAGATTTGTTATATGTACAGCAGATATATGTGTCATTAGGTATGTATGAAATAAGACAGGCATCCATGTTGTTGGCTGTTGTGGTCATCTTGTTAACTGCCTGTAACATGTCCCTACATTAGTAAGTTGAGGAGAATTCATGTGTGTAGGTATATGACTACTTGTACTCCACAACACTCATCAGCACATAATTTTACAGGCCATGAGAGCTGCATAACAGTGACAGGCAAGTACAAGGACAGGTTTTCTTAATAGTGTAAGCCGCATTGTGAGTACATTCTACAGCTATGAGACTTGTGTAGACTTACATATTTTTGCTGTCATCTTTTAATAATGTGAATTCCATTAAAGAGTGCACACCCTTAGGAAAGTACAGGGGCACAGCTTACCATACATTTTTAGAGACTTCTCTCTCTTCCAAACTGCCTATAAATGTACACAATGGTCTGTTTCTCTCAGTATATTATATTACACACACATATATATATATATATATATATATATATATATATATATATATATATATATATATGTATATATATACACACAGATAAACTTTCCATACTGTATGATATAGCTATAGCTTCATACATGGTGGCATGCCCCATGAACTATGCACTTTTATACCAACTTGCATTGGTCAGGAGACAGACATGTCTCTGAATCTTACATTTTTCTGTGGTGCAGCAGTGTTATAAGGTGATTCTTACATGTGTGCTTGTCTCTCTCAAATCAGGACCACGAGTCCGTGCTGGTGTCCTGTATATGCATGCTTATCACGCTACTTCATGACTAGTTGCAGTGCAGAAATCATGCTGTAGGCATGATTTCCAGGTCACCATCTTATTCCTCAAAAAGTGACACCATTTCAAAGGAAATTTCATTGTAGAGAGTTGATGGTAGAGTGGGGAGAATGGCAGCTTCTACTAGTACCCATCAGGGACTATATGCCTGGTGTGTTAAGGAGAGCAAAGTAATGCTTCATCTCCTTCATGGCTATTTCTGTGATCACCTGCTAGACCCCTGTTACAGTACCTTTAACAAAGCCTATGGCTGATGTGATCACCAGGATGGGAAAACAGTACAGACATTGCTTTAATAACCTGCAGCGTAGTAACACTAATGAGTTCCATGCATGGGAAGTACATGTTTAGCAAGAAAGCCCAGAATGCTGTAGCAAGTGTTTTCTCCTTGTTTTTATATTTTATGCTTCCTCTTTTATCCTGTTGTAGGTTTTTGAGAATGCTGTTACTGCTGACAGGCAATTGTCAACCTAAACCTAGGAATAAGATCAACAAATGTGTCATTCTTCAATGTCAGGTGGGGTGGTGGTGTTGGTGACACTGCAGGTCATATGTCTATATGTTTACTGTAGCTTTCTGTAGGGATCTCTTCTGGGGTGAGGTTGTACTGCATCATGTCATGGTGACTGCATGCTATCATGTACTGTATACCTGTACCATATTCAGTTAATATATCTTAATGTATGTATGCAGGGGACACACAGACTTGCCTATTAGCCATCATGTAGCTAATAAGAAGTACTTAATAGGGTTGTATGTATTGCTCTAGAATTTCAACTTACAGTTATTACAGTTCCCTGATGTGCCCTTCCTCTCACTATGAGCAGAACATGATAACAACGGTGTCACTTTCTGCAGAAAGGAGGAAAGTCTTGCAGGCAACCATGGTTGGTTACCCATACACATGCTGACATGTTTTAGGGTCTTCATTTCACTGTCAGGATATATTTATGGATAGCTGCCTTCCCATTTGGCCTCCTTATTGCAGGCCCAGATAACAGATTTGCTCTGCAGGTACCTCTGCCATGTCTCATTACTGCCAACATGGTGAATAAAATGTATGAGGATGAGGAGGGTGGGAATGCCTCATTGCTGCATGGGGCTCTAGTTCTTCACTGATAAGTAGCACATCAGTGTTGCCTGAGTAGCACATCAGTGTTGCCTGAGAAAGACTATCTACAGCTTGAGCAAGTGATGGATGCTTCTGTGGAACAAGCAATAGGAAGATATATGGCCTACATGGAGAATCTTTTGGATTGAATAGCAATCACCATGAGGGTGGCCCACTCAACCAGCCACCCTGATCTATCTTGTGCTGATGGATCATAATAATGTCTCTATAGGCTGGGGTGGAACTGCACAACAGTTGTTCTTACCCCACCCTGTATGTTATTTAATCCTCCTTATCACCATTTATCAACTTTTTGTTTGTCTTTCTCTCTCCAATGCCTCTTCAGCCTTCAGTGTACAGTCCCTCTACTGTTTGTCTGAATTGCTCTGTGTTTTTCTGTCTGGCTCCTCAAATAATATTATCCTCTTACCTCTGCCCAAATGAATCCATTTTGCAGCATACCTTTGAGTGAGAGGTTTGGGAATGACAGTACCTATTTTGATTATTATATCCTGTCTATCGATAGGGTAGGACCATAACCATTGAAGAACATGTGTAGTAAGCTCTACCTCTTCTAAGGCCCACTTAAAGTAGACAATGGAATATACTCATTATTTCTCTACACTGATTCAAGAACTGTGTGATAGTTGAATATCATATATGTAAGCCATGATGAAAATGTTTTGACTTATGGCATAAACACTTTCAGAAGTCAGTACAGTTTTCTGTATTAATTCACTCTTGTGAAATAATCCTTGTTAAACTTTGTTCTCAGTTCCTCATGTTGTACTGTAGATCCTACTTTTCCCAAGTATTTATACATTCACCTGTCTTCTATTGCTTTTATATTATACTTTTTTCCTACTGGGTTGATATTTTCTCCATATATTGGTTCTTCTAAGAATGTTAACATATCACATTTGTAATGGTCAAAGTTCATTCTTTCACTAGCTGAGAAAAGCTGTAGCCATTCTAAAACTCTTCTACCTGCCATAAGAAAGAATCTCTACTGCAGGAAGTAAAGTGGTATGAGATAGACTTGGGACATCCATCTGGCTGTTATACCAAACGAGGGATGTGATTTTTAAAAAACTATCCTGTACTATCCATGTACCAGATCAGACATGCATTATCATCCATTTCCTTCACTTCAGATACAATATGTGTGCCTATGTGCACTGATATTTTTCAATGTGCATGAAATGATTTTTTCCCCAAACAAATTGTTTGAACTAACTTATATTTTTGGGGCTGATCTCCGGTGTCTCCTGGGGATACCTTGCTGTAGAAGGAATCCACTTCATTTACTAAAGAATTACTTCAGAGCATCAACTGCTTGAGTCTGTCCTACTACCAGGCATCTTGTGGCCATGATGGAGAATTGTGGTCATGCAAAAATGCCATAATTGGGCTGGTATTAATGAACCAGCACATAGCAGTTATAATTAGGTGGTATTAATGAGCCAGCACATAGCAGTTATAATTAGGTGCTGTATGTGCCTGTGATTTACAGTTCATTGCTTTGTGAGTCCTTGCCTACATTAAATAAATCCCATAGCACTGATATAATCTCTTCAATTGCTCCTGACAACTGTCAATGCTTCCCACAAGGACATCTGGTCACTTTAGTTTTGCTTCACCAGTTTTGTCTTCATCATCTATGGTACATTTTTTGTTAGCCTATAAGCCTGCATGAGAAGCAGATTAACTTTTTGAGTTTTCACCTGACCTGTAAACAAAGGATTTCTCCATCCTTTCTTTGCTTTTTCAACACCTAGTCTGATATGTCTTGGTAATACTTGCCCTGATAAGTTATATCAGCCTTAGTGATATGCTTAGGAAATAAAAGTGACAAATGAGACATGGAAGGGCTAGTGGTACAAGCTGAGAAGATGGGATGTGGGACAAACTTAGAAGTGGTGGCTCCAGTCATTGAAAATATAAGCTGATCTGCATCAACAACAGAAGCAGGAGTCCAGGCAAATAGAAACAAAGGACATGAGAAGAAGAACTGGTGGTTTCAGAAGTGGTGGAGTAGGAAAAAGTGGAGAGGAAGAAGAAAACATCCCAACTGACAAAAGACTAGAGAAGAACAAGTTATTCCAGGATGATGGATGCAGGCCAAAGAAGACCCACCAACAGAGAGACCAAGGTGACTAAAATGTGTATTAATGCAATATTTGTTTCTCTGTTCAATTAACTCACCTACCTCTTTTCTAACCATTAAACTCAAGACAGAAAAGATGAGCTGTTTTAAAATAGGTAAGGAGTGGCATATTATTTGATGCAATTTAAACAAAGAGAACAGGGAAGACAGCTATTCAAAACAGTAAGAACAATCTTTTCTGCTTATTGAAATAAAAGACAACAATGTGACTCAGAGACTGCATCTGAAACATTTGAAAATTGCAGTTATGCTGCCATTAAATTATTCTCCCTCTTCTTGTATTTACATTGGGGGTATGTTCATGTTAAAACTAATGCAGAATCAGTGAAACATAACTCCAGCCATAGCTCTCAACCACTCAGCACAAGCAATCTGGAGAAAGCCAGAAATACTGGGGAGGACAGAGGTCCCAAAATAGGGACATGTGTTAAATATTGCTCCTATAAACTTAGAAAGTTGCACGAACAACAGGTTTTGCATTGTTATTTATATTCTGAAGGATGTGAAGTCTGAAACTCAAATGTCTGTCATTATTTATTATTATTTAGTGACTTCAGTCCTTAGTGATGTGCCAGACAACCACATATGTTATGAAGAACGGACCAAAAATATGAGGCAAAAATGTGAACATTCTGCGAAAATATGGACAATTGAGAGGTATGACCCCAACATTGTTCAAATTACCATATTTATCCTTTACCAGAGCATTGTATTCATAGTACTAAGCTAACTGGCCTGATGGACTGTTTTAATCCTAGTCAGTAACCAGAGGTTAGAATCAAACCTTGTGCCTATGAAATGAAGACCTTAACCACTATGCCATTATCATATTCATCCCTTACATTTGCTAGCATATTTGATAGAGAATAAGAAGCTTAGGTAAACAAATACATTAATTTAGTAGTCTGTGTGCTGGTACAGGTGTATTACATTTAAACAAAACCAATCAGAGTTAAGAAGGGGCTTTTTAGAGAGTTACAGGAATGCTCATGGTGTCAGAGGGATGGATCAACATTACAAATAAACACAGAATAGAAGTACACAGAAATGAAACTTCTTCCTGCATTGTAGTGAGGTGACAAGGAGAATACGTTTGGGGACATAACTATTGATTTTGACAGTATCGCTAAGACACAAAGCAGGCAGAATTAAAATAAAGATGTAAAAACATCTAATGAAGACCTAACATTGGCATGAACTGAAGGGGTCTGATGCTATCAACACTTCATTGTAGATCAAGCTAAAGATGAATGATGGAATGAGATATTCAACATTACACTCAGATTGTGATATCATTAAAAGCTTGATAGCCAGTACCCTTATTTTTCTAGCCTTTGAAGTTAATTTAAATCATCTGTATTTTTGTCATATCTCTCGCTCACAATTTTATGAAGTGAAATCACATTTATTTTTCCCAGTCCTTTGGTATGACTCTATTATCTGGGTTTTGTTAAATAGAGCTGCTACTAGTTCTACACTCAGTTCTTTCTTAATTACAATGTGAATCCAAATGGGATGCATTGGTTCCTCTATGGTTAATTTGAAAACTCATCCAAAATAGTTTTTGGTGTAAAAGAGTGTATGTCATTTACAGAGGTGGCTGGTGAATTCAATGCAAGATTGGACCACAAACAGCAACTGAATGGATTGGGCAACTGGAATAGGGTGCGGCTAGATTGAGGCAGGGTAAACTTCAAATATGATTGCAGCTATACACCACTATGCATTCTAAGTAGCAGTCTTACAACATCAACCTTGCTCTTCATTCTACATATCTAATGTGTACGCACTGTGACTCTAGGGTTGCCATCTTTGAAAAAAGCAAAAACAGACAAATGCCATATGTTTTGCCCCTCCTGTTTCCCAGACTACTCCATTGCTTGAATGGACTTTCTTCATCCCTTTCTCCATCTCCTCTAACACTTACCATACCCATTTTTGGATGTCATTGACCACTATCAGGCACACCTGCATCACACTGAAGTGATGCGTTTTCAAGAAATGCCTTCTGAAACTCAACTAAGTAAGGCTATAATGACTGACTGAAATGTGGCATTGTTTCAGTTTGACACAGAACAGACTATCAGAGTTTATAGTAATTTCTGAAATAGTGCTTCAGGTTTCTGGATAGTTTAGAAAAATGGATATCTAACAACATTATGTGTCCCTGAGCTCTTCAGTGTAAAATCACACCCTTACAGAAAACAATTGCTTAATATAGATAACCTTATTAGGGAAATTTAATAAAGAGTGCTATTAGATATATTGAAGATGTTGCCTGCACCCTTGATGTAAATAACTAGGACCTTGATCTCAGCTAAGTAAGACTATAATGACTAATGTTAAATTATTGCATTGCTTCAGTTTGTAAATAAAATTATCCAGTGCCTGTATTTAGCAAGAATGATTTTGTATTATATATACTCTCTATATACCAGTCCAACTCTCTGCAATAAAACCAAGCTTGAGCAGACAGTTTGTACAAGCACTCCTTTGTTTAATAATTTAAGTGAGCCAGTTCACAACAAATGGTGATGAGATTACAGTTTTCTAAAAATCTCCATCTGCAAATTCAGCATATGTGCTTTGATAAGCACACTTTAGCAAGTGTATATTGTTAGATATAAAAGAAAAAGTAAAAGAAGAAGAAAAAAACACAAATCCAGTTATGATGAAGTATCATTCGGTATTTATTCTGCCTGCAGGCGGTCATCAAAGCTGAGTCACCAAGCATGACACTAGAATTGCACTGAGAGGTTCATGATTCTCTCTGCTTGTATATTTTTTCTTTCCTTCTAAAGTAATTTGTAGCATGTGAGGGTGCAATACATTCAGGTGACTAATTCAACTTTTTAAACTTTTTTGAGCTGCAGGAGAATACTTGAACAAATGCCATATTAGTTAATGCTTCATTTGTCATACATAAATTGAACAGATGTACAGGGAAAACTCTTTTTCCTAAATGTACAGTGTCCTGTATGCATGCTGCCTTTAATGCTAAAAAGCAACTGATGACCTCTTTGTCAGTATTCATCCCAAGTAGTATGGACCTTGTCCCAGGAAAAGCATTAACTTTCTCAGAGGGAAATAGTGAGCCTAATAACACTTGTTGTTCAGGTTATTTGTTTGTTAGCGTCAAACACAAAAAGAGACATACAGAATACAGTTCTTGAGACAGTTATGGTAAGTATTACTACTTCAAGCTGAAATGTGCCATGTTTTCCAAACAGACCAGCTATAAACTCCCTTCTCACATTTTGGACAGAGAAGCAGTCAGAGTTGTTTAGAATAAACTAAATGGGTAGCAACTCTAAATGAACAGAATCAGAAACTAAGCTATTCCGAAAGTTATCATTGTCTTCAGAAATGACAGTGGAAACAAAAGGGTTGATGTAAGAAACAGTGCTTGACATCTAAAACCAACAGCTGCAAACCAGTTTTCTAGCATTTACAAATAAGGCTGAGGACTAATATGACCACGGGATCTTGCACTCAAATTTTTATTCTGTTATCACTGAAAACATTGCAAAGAAATGACTATGAAATACTTAAATCATACTCTTTGTTAACATATAACCTAGCAAGATGTATGAATAAAAATGGAACACAGCACCACAGCAAACCAATAAAAAGCAGATGGCAAAGAGCAGTGTACAATCCAAATAGACTTTTATTCTAACACAGGTGAGTGCTTTCACGATAAAATCTCTTCTCCCACACCATACAAAAAGTCAACAACATCTCAACTATTTAAAATGCAATCAGTTAAATATCTACCAATAAAAAACATTCAAGTACAATAGCCATAAAAAATTTAAAGGTACAGCTTTCTTTTAAGACAGAAACCATAAAAGGGTATTGCCATAAAAACACACATAGTAGTATACTTATTTAAGAAGCTTTCTTTCTTTCAGAACTGGCCTAAGAGGTACTGATTCATTCAAACCTGCAACTCTGTGTGCTGATAGTTTAAGAATCCATCTTAATTCTTTCCCTTCTGTGACATTAGTTATATTACCCAACCTAAAACTTTCATAAATTACTTCTACTGCCATAAACTTACACCAATGGTTAGTGCCTTTCTCTAGTATATGTTTAGTTAAGGCATTATAACTATGGCCCTTATTGGCACAATAATAATGGTCTCTAATTCGTTCCTTAAGTTGCCTGTTAGTTTTTCCTATATAAAATTTTGAACAAGTCACACACTGTGCTAAATAAACTAAGTTTTTAGTGTCACAATTAGCTTTAACTTTAAAAACATAATGATTACCATTGTCTGGTTGTATAAATGTAATGTAAAGTATTTACAAAAAGTACATTTACCACAGACAGAGGTACCAAAACTATTTGTTCTAATACTAGGTTGCTGTAGTTTACTTGTGTTAGGGAAACAAAGCTGTCTTTTCAGGTTAGACAGACAAAGTAGTGGATGTCCATTTTTTTCACGTAAAGAAACATAAGAAAGACTGCCCATAATAATAGTTATAGCAATGTAGCTTGTTGTATGACTTTTAGTACTGACAGCCTAGATATAAAAAATATTATTACAAAAAATTGGCATATTTTATCTTTTGACCCTATTCTATGTGAGTTTGTTAGTTCAGCCCCAAATTTTGCTTATAAAAATAAAAAATCATTGAAAAGACAGCTTTGTTTCCCTAACACAAGTAAACTACAGCAACCTAGTATTAGAACAACTAGTTTTGGTACCTCTATCTGTGGTAAATGTACTTTTTGTAACTACATTGATGTATCCAATACATTTATACAACCAGACAATGGTAATCATTATGTTTTTAAAGTTAAAGCTAATTGTGACACTAAAAACTTATTTAGCACAGTGTGTGACTTGTTCAAAATTTTATATAGGAAAAACTAATAGGCGACTTAAGGTATGAATCAGAGACCATTTAGGTCCGTGCGTGAATGGGCGTGCCTTTTTTGAAGGTTGGGCATTGGGCTGGCACTTTGGCACTGTAAACATCCACTGCCAATCATTAGCGAACCGGAGTTCCACTGTGGCGACCCCTAACCGGGAAAAGCCGGAAGACGTAGTAGTAGATTATTGTGCCAATAAGGGCCATAGTTATAGTGTCTATGCTAAACATATACTAGAGAAAGGCACTAACCATTGGTTTACGTTTATGGCAGTAGAAATAATTTATGAAAGTTTTAGGTTGAGTGATATAACTAATGTCACAGAAGGGAAAGAATCAAGATGGATTCTTAAACTATCAGCACATAGAGGTGCAGGTTTGAATGAATCAGTACCTCTTAAGCCAGTTCTGAAAGAAATAAAGAAAGCTTCTTAAATAAGTACTGCTATGTGTGTTTTTATGGCAATAGCCTTTTATGGTTTCTGTCTTAAAAGAAAGCTGTGCCTTTAAATTTTCATGGCTATTGTACTTGAATGTTTTTTATTGGTAGATATTTAATTGTATTTAAATATTTGAGATACTGCTGATTTTTTGTATGGTCTGAAGAAGTGATTTATCACAAAAGCTCTCACCTGTGTTCAAACAAAAGTCTATTTGGATTTTATGTTGCTTTTTGCCGTCTGCTTTTTATTGGTTTGCTGTGGTTCTGTGGTCTACATTTGTGTTCATACTACTTGGTTTGTGGTTGAGCACAGCTTTACAGTCAGCAGGACTTGTTATACCATATAGCCTAGCAAGTTCAAAATACAGGATTTATCCACATCTATGCTTCTAAAGAATAATGGAAAATAAAATATTGTCATCATACATTCTCATCTGCACAGTTTTTCACATTCTCGTCATGGGCTCTAGGAATTGCAGCCACTGTCACCAGCTTTCTCAAGTCAATGCCACTCTCCTACCTTCTTTGACAGTTGTGCTTGACTGTTGCAGGTTTTCTCTCACACAAGCCATCCCTTTGCAGGACACCCTGGTTTCTGCTTGTCTTCTTCTTGTCTGACTCAAATCATTTTCACCAGATTGCCTTCTACTTTTGTGCACATTTGCCCAAACCTTTGTAATCTATTCTTTTTAACATTCTCTGCAATTGGAGCTGCTTGGGCTTCTGCTCTCTAGTCATCATTTCTTCATCTGTTCTACAGTGTACATCCTATCATCCATCTCAAGCACTTCTCCATCACCTCTAGCTTTCTCATGTCTGCCTTCACTGCCCAAGTTTTGGTACCATGCACTTGTTTTGGCCAGGCCAGTATTAGATTATAGAACACTGGTATCAGTCAGACCTGCTTTATATACCTTACTTTTCAGGTTCCTTGGTATTCTTCTGTCACACACTATCCCTAAAACACTGTGCTAGCTATTTGCAACCCCTCTGATTATAGCTTTGTCCTCCTCATTCAGATTTATCCTCTCTTCATCCACTCCTCCCAGATACTTGAAGCTGTCAGTCTTTTCCGCTGTTTTACTTTCTGTCTCGAGATTCATCTTCTGCTGATTGCCACCATTTGCAGCCATGACAACTGCCTTATTATACTCAGTTTAGACCTGTGTGCCTCCAGTTTTGCATTCCATTACTCTATCATTTGATTATGTTCTTGTTCAGGTCCTGCTTGTAATGCCACATTGTCTGTGCACAGCAGCTTTGTTGATCCATCTTCTTCACTCTGTTTGCTGATGTAGTCCATCACTGAAATGAACAGCACTCGGCTCAGAGATGAACATCTGATGCACCCCCACTTCCACTGGGAACCCCTATGCAAGGCTGAACAATGTCTGTACTGGAGTCATTGTGTCCTTGTACACAACTTGCACTAATTCTACCAGTGTTTCCAGGACTTTAAACCATCACAGGACTGTCCAAACCAGCTTTCTTAGGACCCTGTCTTATGCATTCTTCAAGCCTTAGATTTCTAATTGGACTCATTCCTCATCTCTATCTTCTTCTCAACAATCTATCTCACTGCAGACATTGGCTCAGTAATGTAACATCATCATCTGTATCTGAACTACTCATCTCCCATCTTATTTCTTCTACTCTGCATATTCATTTATCAATCACCTCCTCCAGCATTTTCATGCAATATGTCAAGAGGTTGTTGTCTCTGTACTACCCACAGTTATAAATGCATTCCCCCCTCTGTTTTTGTAGACTGGCTCTAGAATGCATATTTTCCAGTAATCTGGAATATACCTTTCTCTCAAAACAGCAATGAGTATCCTCTGGAAGCACTTCAGGGGATCACATCAGGGGGCTCTACAGGGTTGGGACCACTGCTACCACCCTATAAGGATATCCCTGGGTGGGCAGGAGGAGGTAGAGATCTTTCTTGTACCTGGGAGGCATGAGGCTGAGTTCTCCCAATCATTACTGAATTCTAACAAGCACTTCTTTATGGTAATTGTTATTACTGTTTCTTGTGTGATATGAATGAATAAGTACTTTAACTTGTGAAAAAACATCTTATAACCAATCTGCAATAAAGTATATGCTGAGCAGTACTGTTTATTTATTTATTTAGGTATTTATTTACTATTTTTTCACCAGGTAAAGTAACTGGTCTATTGCCCCTTTTCAGCTACAACCTGAGCTCAAACAGCAAAAAATATATCACTGTATTTCAGTTAACAATATAATACACAAAATGAGTACACAGCTAAATTCAAAACATAGTAAGACTGAATGCAGATGGAGTAACATTAAAATATCCAGTCAAAGTCCATTGATTAAAAAAAAAAAAAAAAAAAAATATATATATATATATACACAAAATGCCAACTATGATATGCATAAAACAGACTTCAACCATGCATGTAATACATAAACTATATACATGTGAAATATTTTTGTATGTTGTTGCGTCTTTCGGCTTTTCCCGGTTAGGGGTCGCCACAGCGGAACTCTGGTCCGCTAATGATTGGTAGTTGATTTTTACGTGCTGAGTTACCAACCCTGATGTACAACCTTCAACGAAGGTATGCCCATTCATGCATGTCTCCACGCAGAAGATGCTGTAGCTGAGAATCGAACCGGACAGCATCTTACTGTGAGGCGACAACGCTACCACAGCACCACCACCGCGGGTTATGCAATATTAAAGCAGCTGAGAACATTTTTTTAAATGTATTCTATTATTCATGACATGGGATGGTCACGTAGCAGTAGGAGGTAGAGTCTGTAAAGAGGTGTTCTTTAAGTGCATCTTTGAAGTTTTTAATGGTTGTACACATGTAGCAGATCCTATTCTACAGAAGGCTATATCACCTTTAGCAGTTTTAAATGGAGGATGTACTAGAGAGAAAGATTGTTGTCCTGTGCACTTTTGAGCACAAAAGGATTGTACTGTAGGCAAAAAGTACAGGGTTAGAATCTCACTTTGGGTTATTTAGGCTTAAAAATGTCCCTTGAGGGCAGTTAGCCTAGTATTCACCTATGAGTTATCAAGTTTCACTGTTAAAGTGGGTCAGTGACAGAAACTTAGAGTACTTAGGAGAAAAGTAGCTCCATGAGGCACTGACAGGTAATGCTTTCACTACCAAAGCAATTATTATTGATATACCACACTTCTTTCCACTTCATTGTTTCAGTATAATACCTATATATTAACGCCATTGACTAATTACTGATGGTTTGGTTATAATAATCCAGCAAAATTAAATGTTTTACTGAATTAATCAGTGGTACAGTATTTCTAACATTATATAGTTTTATATTTTATTCTGCAGTACTTTTCATCTGTATGAGCACTTTGCACCAGCTGGGCCATTCTCTGCTGGTGCTGCTCACAATAGATAAGAAAGTTGCTTACTCATCTCATATGATGTGTTATTTTTATTAACGAAGCTTAATTTCTGTCACCACCTGCCAACCCTTCCATGTTTCATTTTCTATAGAAGTCCAGTATTTTGTTCTGAGTATATGCAGAATGTTACTGTGTAAATGTATGACTGAGTCTTGGGGAAGTAGTAATTGTAAAACTATGGCTGTGAAGTTGAAGGAGGAGGGGTGAAATTAAACCTCTCCAAACATCTGTGTCAACTGGAAAGGCCACTGAAATACCTCACAAAGAGACTCCATGGCCTCCAACACCTGTCCTATGCAGAGAGGCTCAAATCCCTATCACTCTACTTGGTATCGTACAGATTGCTCGGGGTGATCTGTGTCTCACCTACAAGACAATCTCAGACCCTGCCCTACTAGAGATGCTCCATATCCATAAGTCTAACTCCTCATGCACTACCCACTCAAAAGGCCTGAATCTAATATGCGGCATCAACAAAACCTGCTAAAGAGACAGGTTTGTTTCCTAGAGGGTGCCCCATCTCTGGAATAGACTTCCCATACATTTCAAACAGAGCATCTTACTGAGCCTCTTCAAGCGCAACCTTGATGAGTGGATGGGAAACCACAAATCTGTTCTAGGGGTTCCTCCTTTGTCCCTCAATGAGAGGGGCAACAGGTGCTGACTGAGGTTTCTTTTTGGGGATAAACTCTTGGATAGGCTTGTAAGGGCACCAGGGCCATTAGCATATTAACCTCCTATGATCCTATGAACAGATGGTAAACATCTTGCATGTTGTTGCAGGGTCATACTAGAGGACATTACCAAACTTGTGCAGATAACAGTAATGGGCTTTAAGCAGACCAAATACTTGTTCATTGACTATCCATGTCTGGGGGAAGACATTGCTAAAACACAAAACGGCTTCCTGGGGAGTTACAATCTGACATCATTAGCCAAGGATTGAGTGAGTAGTCTGCATCACTTAGAAAACAAAGGAGGGATAGGGAGGGGGCACATAACAAAAGGAAGAGGTGCTTACTAAATAGTACCTATATATATTTTGACAGTATTAATAGTTTGCACTTGCAAACTAGATGACCATCAGGAATCTTACCATGCAGGAAGAGTCAGAACAATGAACTTTTGTGCCAAATATGGGAATCATGAGCACTGCCAGGATGCTTGGCCAGCATATTGGTATTGTACTACCATATATCACACACTATCTGGCAGTTGATGGAATGGTAGCCTTCCATGTTCTGGTATTGCACCCTCCACCCATGGCCCAGATAGGGCCCTAATAATAGCATGGGTGCAATCTATTTTAATAAACATCTCAGTAAGGCATGACATCTTATAGAAGGCACACATGTTACTGGATCAGTCCTGAGGTGACTTTGGGAAATAGATGCACTGATTCACATGAGGCAAGAGTATGTCAAGGAACTGCTGAAGTACTTTTAAGGCAGAAGGCTGTGAGATATACAATGTGTCTTCAGTTTTCTTCTGAAGATCCATGTGGCAAGTATAATGAAAGCTATGCTTATCTCGGTATGTACAGGTATACCCAGTTCCACTCTATGAGCCATACAAACTCCAACCGAAGAAAAAACAAAAACTGTAACAAATCACAAACCAGGCTTGCAGGCTTAATGTGGAATATAATAGTAACTAATAAACAGCTGATCTTAGTGAAATAAAACCAGTAATTTATTGAAAGTATTAAAATAAGTGCTTTCATCTAAAATCGTAAAGACTTCATCAGGTAGTGAAAAATCATGTGATACACCTTAATTTTTAAAGAGACAAGTACAGGGAAGTCTACATATGACATTCACTAGGAGATACCCTAATTCAAAATCAAGAATATTTATTACAATAATGAATATATCACTATAAAATAAAATGTGTTGCACAATTTTTTGACCTTATAAGAATAATGAAATTTATAGATGGTGAAGATATAAAGGTGTATACATGAAGCCAGTGCTTTGTCTCCCTGCTCCAAGCAGCTGCTGACACACACACTCTTTGAGATTTGATTTCTGTATACACACACACATGCACACACACACACACACACACACACACACACACACACACACACACACACACACACACACACACACACACTCATACACACAAACACACCTGGGAAAAGCTGTCACAGATTTACTATCCCCCCTTCTTCCAAGATAGTTACACTGCCACCAGACAGTCCAAAGCCAGCTACTCTAAGAGTCTTACAAGGGCACCCAATTATACTGAGGGAAATTAATGTTAATACAAATGATAGTGTTTGGCTAATGCAATAAGGATTTCAGAAGTGGCCACCATATCGCTAAATAGGTATAAGTATTCTCGAAGTTTAAAATAATCTATACAGGACCAGCTGCAATGAATAGTTTAAATATATTTAAAAATAAATAAAAGAACATGAAAGTACTAAATATCTATTTACAATAAATACCAGAGTTTCAATCACAGGAAATATTAAATAACGCAAATAAATAGATTCACACAGATACAGAAAAACAGTACTTAACTAATCTCACTATATTTTCTTGACTGATCTAAAGAAATACTATTCCCTGAGTCACTTACTAGAGTAAGACAAGATGAAGTAGGTGAGGGGTCCTTCACTGTCAGGTTCCAAAAACAGAGTACACTGAGACTTCAGTCTCATCTAATATTAAAATATCATTTTAGTGATGGATTACAGAATGACATCACATGCATCTGGTCATCTGACTTCTGGTTCCCATGCTACTCCCTTGGCTATAATACACACCCATAGAACTTGCAAAGATTTATTGTAGCTTCTGGAAGTCATAAAACAATTTCAAAATCCACCCTTCCAGAGTAGCAATTAGTTCACCCCAAAGACAATACAGAAAGCTTCCTAGTACAGACTTTTTGTCTCTGGCTGCAATGAGAACTGTAATATACAATTTTTATGGCCTAAGTCAGGTAATTTAATTATAAACGATTATCAGATTTAGCTGGACTGAGATTAACCCCTTTCTCAGAGTATCATTTGTTACAATATATACATTTTAACAGTTACAATGATACATGTATATTTCTTCCTCTGTCCAGCAGGACATACTGTTGATACATTTTTAAGACAAGCAACTTTACAAATACATTTTCAACACAAGCATCTGTACAAATCAGTTTGAGATACAAATGACACACAATTCTTTACAAAATTCAAGCTGGCTGTGCAGGCATATGTTACACATCCACTGCCTTATTTCTCCTGGCATAGCTGGCAATACCTCACATCGTCACATCTCACCTCCCTTTGAAGACTCAAGCTAGTTTCTCAAGTGACCCTGGAAAAACATTGCTTGAGAAGAATGAGCTTGTCTAGGAATACAGTAACCCATAACCTGTCTTGAGAACCCATTTACATAGCATTCACTTCTGTGCTGCACTGTCATGTCATATGTCTGCAAACCTACGCTCCAACTTAGTAACTTCACATTTTGCTGACTGGCTCGATGTTGCCATAAATTCCCCTTAGACTTCTCCTGCCTCCTACTGCAAATACTTAGCACAAGAGCCTCCCTGTCATAGTAAGTATTCATTATGTTAACATGGTACTATTTGTGCCCATGCCTCCTGCTTAGCAGTTCTGCCCTGTAATTATCAACACTGACCTTCCTTACCACTTTAAAGAGTTCCTCCCAAGCTGCCTGCAGCTTATTGTATCTGACAGGAATGATAACCATAACCTGAAGTCCCATAGCATACTCTCGGGCTCGAGTGTTCCTGTCATACCATACTTTTTTCTGCTGTTTGGGGTCCTGCCAGGTTCTCCTGGGCCAAGCCCATGAGCTCCCTAACCCTTGTTCTGAGGATTAGGACACATGCCACAACAGACTCCTTGTGGAATTCACACTCTCCGTCCCACTCATCATGAATCAAATCTATAGGCCCCCTCACCCTATACCCATGCAACAACTCAAAGGGTAAAAAAAAAAAAACATGGATTCCTGGGGTGCCTCTCTGTATACATATAGCAGATGGGGCAAATATATGTTTCACTCTCTCTTAACCTGGTCTGCAAATGCTTGCAGCATGGTCTTTAGTGTAGAGTCTAAGTTCTTCACAAAACCATTAGTCTGGGGATGGTAGGGGATAGTCTTTAGGTACTTCACCCCACAGCACTTCCACAGATAAGCCAGCAGGTCTGACATGAAATTGGCACTTCTGTCAGTCAGTATTTCTCTCGGGAAACCTACTCTGCTGAAAATCTCTAACAAAGTATTTGCCACCTTCTTTGCTTCAATGGAGGACAGAGCCACCACTTCAGGGTATCTAGTAGCATAATCTACTACCACCAGGATTTATTTATTTATTTATTTGCAGTTGGTTTACCAGGATAGTCCATTGGGCCAAAAGAACCCGTTTTCAATGGAGTCCTGGGGAGAAAAGCTCCAATACAGATAAAAACAGGTACATGCAAAAATTACAATAATTCTTATACAGAATAAAAGATAAAAACATTTAGCACATTTAGGTTCAAAAATTCAAGAAGCATTCAAAACAATACAATCTGATGTGGATTAAATGTCAGGGGATAGAGTAAAGTTTGATGCATTCAAAGAAGTTGTATAGACTTGCATTACAGGGTAGGTATTCTGAGGGAACGTAAGCTTAGATAGGAAGAGTTATGTATCGTGTATGGGAGGAAGAATGGGAAGAAGAATGAGATAACATAGAATTATGAGGGGAGGGAGCAAGAACAATCCCATTGGGATCTTAGGTATAAATGAAGAGATTTTTTGAACATGTACAGGTTAGAGGAGGTACGAATGGATGGTGGAAGTGAGTTCCAGAGACGAGCAAGATTAAAAGATAGTAGGTGTTTACCTGGGGGATGAGATGGTTTATGTACTTGTAGTAAGTTTTGATTATTAGACCTTAAGACTCTGTTAGGTAGGTACATTTTGAAGGCGGAAGACAGGGAGGGACAGAGAGAAGGGCTAAGGATGAGCTTGTAAGCGAAGGTCAGCTGTATATATATGAGTTGATTTGGTAATTCAAGCCAGTTTAGTTTATGGAGAGAGGAACAGTGATGAGTAGTGGACCTATGGCTATTGGCGAATTTGGCAATTTTGTTATAGCAGGAGGAAAGCTGTTTTTTAGAGAAGTCTGAAGATTGGTCCATAATGGAGCCCCATAGAGAAGAGAGGGGATGAGAAAAGAGGAAGCGAGTGTGATTTTGGAGGAGCTTGTAAGGTATTGGTTCTGACGGTATAGCATACCTAGTTTTTGATGTTTTTTTTTAATGTTTTGTTGAAGATGTGAGTTGTAACTAAGCTGATTGTCAATCTGTACACCAAGTAGCTTAGTTTCGGACACTAGTTCAAGGGGTGAGTTATTTTGGCTGGTAATTGAGAATGAGTTCATGTCGAAGGAAGTGGATTTTGAGGGAGTAAATACCATAAGTTTTGTTTTGGAGGCATTGAGTGCTAAGTGATTTGATTTCATCCAATGTTCAGTAATTGAAAAAGCCTCCTGAGTAAGTTTTTGGAGCAGAGAGGGGGAGGTGGCAGAGCACATGATGGTAGAATCATCTGCATATGGGATGATGTTTGCAAATGGGATAGATTTGTGATAATCATTGATAAATATATTAAAGAGGAGGGGACCAAGAATAGAACCTTGAGGAACTCCAGTAGGGGTACTAAGGAATGGGGAAGTGGCCTTTTTCCATATTACAGCTTGGTATCTATTTGATAGATAGCTGGAGAACCAGTTTATGGTAGAGGGAGAGAGGTTGAGTTCTGACAGTTTGGTTAAGAGCAAGTTATGTGAAATGGTGTCGAAGGCTTTGGAAAGATCAAGTAGTAAGGTGGAGACAATGTGACCTGAATCACGTGCTGTGTTAACAGTCTCCAGGAAGGATAACAGGGCTGTCATAGTGCTATGATTTGGCCTGAATCCATGTTGTGTAGGGGTTAGCAGGTTGTTGTTTAAGAGATGTGGCAGAAGTTGAAGGTGTATACACTTTTCTAGAAGTTTAGAAATGGGGGACAGAATAGCAATGGGATGAAAGTTACTGATGTTGCAATTGTTGCCTCCTTTATGTAGGGGGATTATGAATGCTTGCTTCCACAATTGGGGTACAATGCATTCATGGATGGAACGATTGATTAAGATGCTAATAGGATAAGCAATTGCATCTGCTGCTATACGTAGGAAGTAGGAGGGAATATTGTCGGGGGCATTAGTACATGGCTTCAGTTTCTGAAGGAGTTTCTTTATAGTGGCAGTGGGTATAGGTTTTAGTGAAAATAGAGAAGGATGGAGAGAGGGAGAATTAGAGGGGGGTACAGGTGGAGGGGGAGTCTGAATGGTGGTTAAGGTGGGAGATAGGTGGGGTAAAATAGAATTGGGGATAGGGTTATTTGCAGTAGAGGGAAGGGGTGTCTTAGAAGTAGAGGTGGGGCCTGTAAAGGAGGAGGTGAGTTTGCTAATGGAGTCGATAAAAAAGGAGTTGAACTGTTTAGCTAAATCCAAGTCTGGTATATTCGGGTCTGGGGTTGGGGTATGAGGTTTGCTAGGGTTAAGAAGGGTGGAGATCCCCTTCCAGAATCTCTGGGGGTTAGTTTTGTTATTGTTTTGGAGTGAGAAGAAGTGTTGTTGTTTATCAGAGATAATTAGCTTTTTAACTTTATTTCTAAGGGTTTTATATGCAATATGTTGTTCTGGGGTCTTATTTCTCAGGTAGAGTCCCCAGGCTTTGTCTCTAAGGCATAGCTGATAATGTGGTTTTGGTTAGCCATGGGGCAGATTTTATTTTTATTCTTTTTGTTCTTAGTGGGGCTTGGCAATCAAGTATTCCTAAGAAGGTGGAGTTAAAGTGGGCAACTGCTTCTTCTAGGGGCAGTGTCTTTAGATTGTTCCAATTGATTGCCTTTAGGGAATCTATGAAGATTAATGGGTTGAAGCTTTTGTTATTGCGGGTAGTGATGTAGTTGTGGGTGCAAGAGGAGATGCAGGGGAGTCGGTGAGTGAAAGTAGGCAGATGATCACTAAGAGGGTCAGGTAGTATACCGCTATCAGAAAAGTAATGGGGGTGTGACACTAGAATCCAGTCAAGGATGGTGCCTTTGGAGGGGTCCTTTGATGGGTGGGTTGTGGTGTTGATTAGTTGGGAAAAGTTATAAAGATTGATGTTAAGATGATTGGTTGGAGACTGGATGGAGGTCCAATTAATGTTTACATCTCCTAGGATTATGGTTTCATTGCTTATGTTATCAGAGAGCCAGGAGAGAATGTTTTCGAGTGTAGAAATATTATCCCCTGGGGGAATGTAGAGGGATGCTAGGCATATGTGTTTGTGCTTGTTAACTTGTAGGAGAGAAAGGAGTATTTCAGCATTATTAAATGTAGGAATAGGTTTGTCATAGGGGGTGACTAGCAAGGAAGACGAGTATAGGAGAGCAACTCCACCGCCTTTCTTTTGGGACCTGTCTTTTCTGATGATTGAATAGGAGGGTGGGGTTATTTCAGAATCTTTTATAGAGGGTTTTAACCATGTTTCTGAGATAGATAGAATGTCAGGTTTGTTATAGCTAAGCCATGCATGGAGGATTGGTACTTTATTCACTATACTTTGTGAGTTAATAGAAGTAAAGAATATAGGCTTGTGTGAGGAGGAAGATGAGGAGGGGCCAGGGTTGGGATGGATATCACCAGATAAAAGACTGGTAATGAAATGAAGGATGGGGTTCAAAAGATAGTTGAGAGGGGTGAAAAAATGATTTGTGTCTGCTGTGATGGCCAAGGGGTGTATAGTTACTAAGGGGATATAATTTTTTCTGAGAGGTGAAAACTTTGAATGAGAAGGTGTAGAGCTGTGTTATTGGGTAAAGATGGGGGGAGATAGGAGTGTGTGATTGTGGCAGTGGGGAGTTCAGGTGGTTGGTTGAGTGATAAGGTTGTGAAAGGTAAAGAGTATGTGGTTGGGTGAGGTGATAAAGATATGATAGTTTAATGGAGAGCAATAGAAGAATAAAGAGGGATGAAGGATTTAGGGGCATGTTAAGAAGTTGATTTGTATTGAGTGTGAAAGTTGTAATATATGTGTTGTATTTTAAATTATGTATGTGATGAGGAAAGAAGTCTTGTGTAGGTTGAGTAAGATAAAGAGTAGTAAGAGTGGAGCTGGGTGCAATTAAACTAGGTAGGTGAGTGAGAATTTAGAAGTCAGAATGTAAAATATGAAGTAGCTATGGGTGTGGTTACAAATTGGATAATAGGTTGTTGGGGGTGTGTCTATGGTGAGGAAGGTTGATTGGTTTAGGGAGGAAGTAGGTGTGGAAACAAGAGGGATATAGCTAGAGGTACCGGGGGCGGGTGGGATTTGGGGGCAGGGTAGGGGAGCGGAGTGAGCCGAGAAGAGCGGGAAACACCAGGAGAAGGACGAGAGCCAATCAGTGGGGTAAGGATTGCAGGAAAGTAAGCTGAAACAGAGTCAGTAAGGTTCTAGAAATAATGGGTAGAGGGGGCTGGGAGTTTAGAGAGAGATGATAGGAAAGCAAAGGCTAGTAAAGGTAAAATATGTGTAGAAGAAATGAAAAGTAAAGAAATAGGCTGGTGAGGTAAAATGCAAGGAGTAAGTATAGTAAGGAGTCCTCAAGTGGTTAAATGTAGAAATACACTAGTCCACTAAGGCAATGAGTGGGCTAAAGAGGACTGAAAGGGAAAGGGCCTGACAGGATTAGAGAGGTAGATAAGGGTGAGAGTAGAGAAACAAGGATGAGAGGGAGATGTAGGCCGCTGGCTGTTCTGGCAGGAGATAGCTTACACAGATTACAACAAGGAGTATGATTGCAGAAGCTTAGTAGCAGTAGTTACACATACTTCTTCTGTGTCCTTTGGGATAGACCTGAATCAACCTCCCGACAGGGGTTGAGGCAGCAGAGAGGTAAACTTGCTGGACAATGGATGAGTCAGGTGGCTTTTGTAGGTATGTGTAACAACCCAGGCGAGGTCTCAAGGGGAAAATGCAGGGTAGGAACAACTGGAGACAGGGGAGAAAGTTGAGAGAGGATTAGTAAAGGAGTAACAACAACGTTTCTTTAGTAGTGGTGATAGGCAGCTGAATAGTGTTGAAGGCACTAACAATACTAAAACTTGGAGCAGATAGTGGCTAGGTATAATATATAAAATACAGTATAATATTGCAGAACACATACAATTTAGCAGTAGAGTTAATATGGCAATGTTATTCTAACACAATGGTTGAATATATAGTTAAATGCTGTAGTCCACCTAGAGGTATATGACTAGGCTCAAATGCAATAGAAGATAAGTAACCAATATCATTAGAAATACATTAGTTCCAACAGTAGGCGCTACAAGATAAATAGCGTGCCCCTGTGTTACTGCATCAATGCTCCTAGGCGCTTCCAGTAGTTGCAATTAGCCAGGCGCGTGTAGAGAACACTCGCACGTGGAAGCTGGCGTGTTGCGCAGTAAGTAATTTAACAAAAACCTGGACAACTAGCAGATTCAGTAATTACAGCAGTACCAAACACATTCCTATTCCCTAGGTGCATCCAGACAATAAGCAGTCATGCGCTTAAGGAGTAAGTAATTCTAAGATAAATAACAGTGTATTATCAGTAACGTTTCCCCACAGAACAGTCAAGCATAATCAATAGTATACTCATTTCCCAGCAGGAGACAAAAACAATTCCAGCAGTCGCTAGGGTTAAGTATTTAAGAACTAAAACTATGCAGATACTAATCGCTACTGCTGCACTATCTAAAGCAGCAATCCCTATAAGCAGGGTTTTAATCAAGCGATTGGACTGCGATGCTCTCTTAAAGCAGCGGTCGCTAGGGTTTAAGTAAGAGAGAAGCAAAAATATGCAGATGTTAATCGCTGCTGCTGCACTATCTACAGCAGCAATCCCTGTACGCAGGGTTTTAAGTAAGCGATTGAACTCCGATCCTCTCTTTAAAGCAGCAAGTATGTAGAACACTCAGAAGCTGCAGTCAGTAGAGTATAAGAAAAGCTATTCAATGTGACTATGACCAGAATATACTGAAACAAGCGTATATAATCTGGAGCGCCTATCCTAAATGTTGTTTAATAGAACAGGTCCTCAGCCGATACTGTTATAACAGGGATATTGTTCAAATAGGTCATTCTTTAAACCCTTATCGTACACACTAACTTGAGCTATATACTCATAGAACAGGTCTTTATAAATACAGACGTACGTTACAAGTTTAACACCATGTTACAGCAGAAAAGAACATTTCTAAAGCCAGTAAGGGCGTTATAAGAACATAAAACAGCAGTCGCTAGTGATACAGAGCAAATAAATGCATTTCAATTGTAACACTAAATGTCGACATAAGGAACTTTCCCTCTCACAGCAAGGTTATAAAATAACCCGAACAACAGTCGCTAGTGATATGTAGCATGTAATTGTTAAAACAATCAGTTTAAGAACAGTTTAACACCATGTTACAGCAGAAAAGAACATTTCTAAAGCCAGTAAGGGCGTTATAAGAACATAAAACAGCAGTCGCTAGTGATACAGAGCAAATAAATGCATTTCAATTGTAACACTAAATGTCGACATAAGGAACTTTCCCTCTCACAGCAAGGTTATAAAATAACCCGAACAACAGTCGCTAGTGATATGTAGCATGTAATTGTTAAAACTATCAGTTTAAGAACAGTAATGGAGATCCTGGTTAAAGCGTAACAAAAACAAAAGCACTTTAAGTACTTACAATTAGAGCGTTCTCCCAGCCAGGTGCGTACAGCAGCAGAGGATGAATGGGGTTTAAAGATGGCGCCCAGAGATGAAGGAGGGAATTTATCACCTTTAGGCGGATATGGAGTGAGGGGGGAGGAGCAGGGATGTGAGCTAACAGGGAAAGGTGGAAGTTTTATGGAGAAAGGGGAGGAGCCGCACAGAGTAGAGAGCAAGCCAGAGGGTAGGACGGAAAGTCAAAAATAGGTCAAGGGATCCATGAAAGTTGTAAGGTAGTACAGAGTAAGGCTAGAGGAATGTAAGTCAGGCAAGAGAGAGAAAGGAGCAGAAGTACCAGGAGAAGGACAAGAGCCAATCAGTGGGGTAAGGATTGCAGGAAAGTAAGCTGAAACAGAGTCAGTAAGGTTCTAGAAATAATGGGTAGAGGGGGCTGGGAGTTTAGAGAGAGATGATAGGAAAGCAAAGGCTAGTAAAGGTAAAATACGTGTAGAAGAAATGAAAAGTAAAGAAATAGGCTGGTGAGGTAAAATGCAAGGAGTAAGTATAGTAAGGAGTCCTCAAGTGGTTAAATGTAGAAATACACTAGTCCACTAAGGCAATGAGTGGGCTAAAGAGGACTGAAAGGGAAAGGGCCTGACAGGATTAGAGAGGTAGATAAGGGTGAGAGTAGAGAAACAAGGATGAGAGGGAGATGTAGGCCGCTGGCTGTTCTGGCAGGGAGATAGCTTACACAGATTACAACAAGGAGTATGATTGCAGAAGCTTAGTAGCAGTAGTTACACATACTTCTTCTGTGTCCTTTGGGATAGACCTGAATCAACCTTCCCGACAGGGGTTGAGGCAGCAGAGAGGTAAACTTGCTGGACAATGGATGAGTCAGGTGGCTTTTGTAGGTATGTGTAACAACCCAGGCGAGGTCTCAAGGGGAAAATGCAGGGTAGGAACAACTGGAGACAGGGGAGAAAGTTGAGAGAGGATTAGTAAAGGAGTAACAACAACGTTTCTTTAGTAGTGGTGATAGGCAGCTGAATAGTGTTGAAGGCACTAACAATACTAAAACTTGGAGCAGATAGTGGCTAGGTATAATATATAAAATACAGTATAATATTGCAGAACACATACAATTTAGCAGTAGAGTTAATATGGCAATGTTATTCTAACACAATGGTTGAATATATAGTTAAATGCTGTAGTCCACCTAGAGGTATATGACTAGGCTCAAATGCAATAGAAGATAAGTAACCAATATCATTAGAAATACATTAGTTCCAACAGTAGGCGCTACAAGATAAATAGCGTGCCCCTGTGTTACTGCATCAATGCTCCTAGGCGCTTCCAGTAGTTGCAATTAGCCAGGCGCGTGTAGAGAACACTCGCACGTGGAAGCTGGCGTGTTGCACAGTAAGTAATTTAACAAAAACCTGGACAACTAGCAGATTCAGTAATTACAGCAGTACCAAACACATCCTATTCCCTAGGTGCATCCAGACAATAAGCAGTCATGCGCTTAAGGAGTAAGTAATTCTAAGATAAATAACAGTGTATTATCAGTAATGTTTCCCCACAGAACAGTCAAGCATAATCAATAGTATACTCATTTCCCAGCAGGAGACAAAAACAATTCCAGCAGTCGCTAGGGTTAAGTATTTAAGAACTAAAACTATGCAGATACTAATCGCTACTGCTGCACTATCTAAAGCAGCAATCCCTATAAGCAGGGTTTTAAACAAGCGATTGGACTGCGATGCTCTCTTAAAGCAGCGGTCGCTAGGGTTTAAGTAAGAGAGAAGCAAAAATATGCAGATGTTAATCGCTGCTGCTGCACTATCTACAGCAGCAATCCCTGTACGCAGGGTTTTAAGTAAGCGATTGAACTCCGATCCTCTCTTTAAAGCAGCAAGTATGTAGAACACTCAGAAGCTGCAGTCAGTAGAGTATAAGAAAAGCTATTCAATGTGACTATGACCAGAATATACTGAAACAAGCGTATATAATCTGGAGCGCCTATCCTAAATGTTGTTTAATAGAACAGGTCCTCAGCCGATACTGTTATAACAGGGATATTGTTCAAATAGGTAATTCTTTAAACCCTTATCGTACACACTAACTTGAGCTATATACTCATAGAACAGGTCTTTATAAATACAGACGTACGTTACAAGTTTAACACCATGTTACAGCAGAAAAGAACATTTCTAAAGCCAGTAAGGGCGTTATAAGAACATAAAACAGCAGTCGCTAGTGATACAGAGCAAATAAATGCATTTCAATTGTAACACTAAATGTCGACATAAGGAACTTTCCCTCTCACAGCAAGGTTATAAAATAACCCGAACAACAGTCGCTAGTGATATGTAGCATGTAATTGTTAAAACTATCAGTTTAAGAACAGTTTAACACCATGTTACAGCAGAAAAGAACATTTCTAAAGCCAGTAAGGGCGTTATAAGAACATAAAACAGCAGTCGCTAGTGATACAGAGCAAATAAATGCATTTCAATTGTAACACTAAATGTCGACATAAGGAACTTTCCCTCTCACAGCAAGGTTATAAAATAACCCGAACAACAGTCGCTAGTGATATGTAGCATGTAATTGTTAAAACTATCAGTTTAAGAACAGTAATGGAGATCCTGGTTAAAGCGTAACAAAAACAAAAGCACTTTAAGTACTTACAATTAGAGCGTTCTCCCAGCCAGGTACGTACAGCAGCAGAGGATGAATGGGGTTTAAAGATGGCGCCCAGAGATGAAGGAGGGAATTTATCACCTTTAGGCGGATATGGAGTGAGGGGGGAGGAGCAGGGATGTGAGCTAACAGGGAAAGGTGGAAGTTTTATGGAGAAAGGGGAGGAGCCGCACAGAGTAGAGAGCAAGCCAGAGGGTAGGACGGAAAGTCAAAAATAGGTCAAGGGATCCATGAAAGTTGTAAGGTAGTACAGAGTAAGGCTAGAGGAATGTAAGTCAGGCAAGAGAGAGAAAGGAGCAGAAGTACCAGGAGAAGGACGAGAGCCAATCAGTGGGGTAAGGATTGCAGGAAAGTAAGCTGAAACAGAGTCAGTAAGGTTCTAGAAATAATGGGTAGAGGGGGCTGGGAGTTTAGAGAGAGATGATAGGAAAGCAAAGGCTAGTAAAGGTAAAATACGTGTAGAAGAAATGAAAAGTAAAGAAATAGGCTGGTGAGGTAAAATGCAAGGAGTAAGTATAGTAAGGAGTCCTCAAGTGGTTAAATGTAGAAATACACTAGTCCACTAAGGCAATGAGTGGGCTAAAGAGGACTGAAAGGGAAAGGGCCTGACAGGATTAGAGAGGTAGATAAGGGTGAGAGTAGAGAAACAAGGATGAGAGGGAGATGTAGGCCGCTGGCTGTTCTGGCAGGGAGATAGCTTACACAGATTACAACAAGGAGTATGATTGCAGAAGCTTAGTAGCAGTAGTTACACATACTTCTTCTGTGTCCTTTGGGATAGACCTGAATCAACCTTCCCGACAGGGGTTGAGGCAGCAGAGAGGTAAACTTGCTGGACAATGGATGAGTCAGGTGGCTTTTGTAGGTATGTGTAACAACCCAGGCGAGGTCTCAAGGGGAAAATGCAGGGTAGGAACAATTCTTCTGTGTCCTTTGGGATAGACCTGAATCAACCTTCCCGACAGGGGTTGAGGCAGCAGAGAGGTAAACTTGCTGGACAATGGATGAGTCAGGTGGCTTTTGTAGGTATTTGTAACAACCCAGGCTTGGTCTCAAGGGGAAAATGCAGGGTAGGAACAATTCTTCTGTGTCCTTTGGGATAGACCTGAATCAACCTTCCCGACAGGGGTTGAGGCAGCAGAGAGGTAAACTTGCTGTACAATGGATGAGTCAGGTGGCTTTTGTAGGTATGTGTAACAACCCAGGCGAGGTCTCAAGGGGAAAATGCAGGGTAGGAACAATTCTTCTGTGTCCTTTGGGATAGACCTGAATCAACCTTCCCGACAGGGGTTGAGGCAGCAGAGAGGTAAACTTGCTGGACAATGGATGAGTCAGGTGGCTTTTGTATGTATGTGTAACAACCCAGGCGAGGTCTCAAGGGGAAAATGCAGGGTAGGAACAATTCTTCTGTGTCCTTTGGGATAGACCTGAATCAACCTTCCCGACAGGGGTTGAGGCAGCAGAGAGGTAAACTTGCTGGACAATGGATGAGTCAGGTGGCTTTTGTAGGTATGTGTAACAACCCAGGCGAGGTCTCAAGGGGAAAATGCAGGGTAGGAACAAAATTAGAGCATTCTCCCAGCCAGGTACGTACAGCAGCAGAGGATGAATGGGGTTTAAAGAGGGGGTATAAAGATATACTTCTTCCATGTGGAACTTGGGGTACTCAGAGGCCCCAAAATATCCCTAGCTAACCTCTGAAATGGCTCCTCAATCACAAGCAAAGGCATCAAAGGAGCCTTGACCTTGTCTACTGCCTTGCCTACTTTTTGGCTCTGTTTACAGGTCCTACAGTAACCTCTTGCATCTCCTGCAATCCCAGGCCAATAAAAGGTCTGCATAATATGTCTCTTTGTATGCTTTTTTTCCATATGACCTACAAAAGGAATGTCATGGGCTATGGCTAGAAGTGCCAGACAGTACACTCTAGGCACTACCAACTGCTGTATTACCTCACTTTCTTGCCATCCCCGAGGGGTCCTGTCTCTATACAGTAACCCTTTGTTCCAGTATGCAGACTCCCCTTTTTCTTGAGAATCAAGTGCCTCCCTACCTACCTCCTTCAAGTCTATTAATGTAGGGTCTGAGACCTGAGCCTGTCTGAACTCTATCTTTGTGACCCTTCCCAGCTCCCTTTCCACAGAACATCTGATATCCTATGACAGCGGTGTCTCTCTGCCAGCCTGGGTATTACCACTCACCTCTGCCTTTGCAATCCCTCTGTTCAAGGGAACATCATTACCTACCAACAGCTGTGGCTCACCTTCAGGCTCACGGATATAGGGTAACTCCCTCCTTGAAATAGCCACCATACCAGCCCTGACTTTGGGGGTGAGGCCTGTCTGGGTCTCCCCTGGGCTACCAAACCCACATGCCTGTCTTCAAGCCTGCCTGTGTGTAACTGCATGCACACAAGGTACTGCATTATCAAAATCATTCCCTATCAAGACATCCACAGGGATATCCTCTAAAACACCTACTTGCTTACTTTCATTTCCACCATCCCACTCAAGGTGAACCCTGGCCAAAGGCATGGCATTTGGAATGGTGTCCCTCCTAAAGCTCTGACTGGAGTGGACTGCCCAAGCAAATACTGCTCTTCTTTAACCACTGCAGGATTCACAACTGTTATGTCAGAGGCTGTGTCCCACTTAGGAGTGGCCTGTTTTCCATCCACTAAGATTGGATATAAACTCTGGTGATAGTTTTTTACCCCTGTTGTCTTCAGACAACTTACAACTGGCATACTGTTATTCCCACTTGCTGGCTCCTCACCTTTTGTTCCCCACCTTGCCTCAGTGGACATCTATATGATATATTGCCCCATTGGTTACGTTTAAAACATTTAAACCTTGATCCTGTCCGTGTATCTGAACTAGTCTTTCCCTGTTACTGGTGGACACTTTTGGGGTGGTTTAGGCTGCCCACCATGACTTGCCTTATATCCATGTGCCGCATTGGGTATCCCCTTCTTGTGCAGTGATGCCCTGCTTGCTAAGTAGAAATCCCCTTTTTCCCCAGCTCATTTGCAAAGTTACACTCTGTCTGCCAACCAGATTCTCATGTCCTTAGACAAAGTGCTAGGGGCTTTTTCTCTCACCAAAAGGTCTGTTAGCCCTTCAAAAGAGGTGACCTGACACCCACTCACCCTCCTATGAAAATAAGTTCTTATCTCAGCAGTATAATCACATGCACTTTCATCTGCCTTGCGTCTATGCTCACAAAACTTTTTTTTGTAAACTTCAGGTGTTAACGTAAAACATTCAAGTAAACATTTAATTTCTTTATCATAGTTTAAACAATAAATATCAGGCAGTTTAGAAACAGAAGTTACACCTTTATCATAGAGTAAGGGGGTCAGGAACTGTACCCAGAGCCCTTGGTCAACATTATTATGTTTACATACTCTTTCAAATGTATGAATAAAACTATCAAAATTATCCCCCTCTGTAAATTGTGAAAGAAATTTACTGACCTTTATTGCTTCTGGGGTTCAGTTATTCCCTTCCCTATTACCTCCATGACCCTGGCAAAGAGCCAGCATCTCCCTCTCATGTTGATGCTGTTTTTCATTTTCTTTAGCCTCTAAATACCACAGTCTGTCTGCTTATTCTAGTTCCAAATGTTTTGCCTCCAGTTCAAGTCTCTTTAAACTCCAGATGTATTTTAAGTCCTCTGAGGAAAAAGTGAACTGTCATGTTTCTGAGGGCTGCAAACCCTCTGGTTTGAGCTGCAACTAAGGCTGAAATAATGTCCTCTTTAGTCACATTGGCATCCTTGGCTTTGCACACCTTGGACAACTGATTCTTTGTTAGCGTGCCATTATCCTCTCCTGGCATCTTTGCCTGCTTTCCCTGACTAAATTAAACTAACAAAAAATAAATAAAATCACTTGTGAAAATGAAACTGTAAGTTTACCTTGTGGTTGCTTGAGAGTATGCTCACCTTCAGTGACAGTTGCCTACAAGCTGCAGAAGTTCAATTGATATTCCACTACTGCCAAAAAAATGAGATATCCCCCTTTCTGAGCAAGTAATCAAGGACCCTGAATCCTCACCACTGACACATGAGAAGGATTTTCACTTGGAACAAAGATGGATACACCCAGTATTTCCATATGCAGCTCTCTGCATTGAGCACAATTTCCATTAAAATATCACAGGGAATACACTCAGTCCGGAGGCCGGTTTTCCTTCTCTGTTCAGATCTCCAATAAGACTCCTCACTGACACAGCTATAGAGTTGATTCCTCAGCCGAGTGTCCAAGTTAAGTCTTCCACCACTCTCTCTGTGAAATCAGCGCTTCTTCCCCTACTTCAAGCAGCTGACATGCGCATTCTTTGAGATTTGATTTTCATGCACACACACCTGAGAAAGACTGGCACAGATTTACTAGTGCTATGCCCCCTTCTGTCCAGACTATAAGGTAGTTACACTGCCACCAGACACTCCAAAGCCAGCTACTCTAAGGCTCTTACAAGGGTATCCAATTATAGGTTCATAGGTTGGTACTAGGCTATCGGCCCTAGGGCCTATACAAGCCTAGCCATAACAATTCCTCGATATTTCTTCCCACAATATTTACTTCTCTGGACCCCTGTCTAGCAGGGTGACTGACATGATCCCTGGGGTGAATTTCCTATCTCCCATCCAATCATCAAGGTTCCTTTTGAAGAGGGCCAAGGAGGTGCTCTGCTTGACATGTATGGGCAGTCTATTCCAGAGTATGGGTTTCTTTGGGTCAGGAACCTATCCCTCCAGCATGTTTTGTTCATTGTGATGACAAGGTTTAGATCCTTGGAGTGTGTGGCTCTGAGGGATTGGGATTACTTTAAGTGGAGCATGTCCAACAGTTCAGGGTTTGACATGGCCTTGTATGTTAAGCAAAGATCACCTCTGAGTAGACGATATGTCACAGAGTATAGCTGGAGTTTTTTTAGACAGTCAGCATATGACATCTGCTTTAGGCCTGTGATTCTTTTAGTGAGGTATTTCTGTGGCCTTTCTAGCTGTTGCAGATGTCTTGTGAGGTACGTACCAAACAGGGCATTATACTCTATAGTGGGTCTAATGAGGGATGAGTACAGTGGGGACAATGACCTCCTTTTTTCTGGATGAAAAGCCCTTAGTGATGAGGTGTGCCACATGGAAGGATTTCCTGACTGTTGTGGCAATGTGGTTATCAAAAGTAAGACCACTGTCCACCTGTGTCCCTAAGTCTGTCATCACACTTTCAATATTTAGTGTACTGCCACCTATGTGGTAATTCATGGGTACATGTTTTTTTTTTGAAAAGGGGATAACTATACATTTCCTGGCATTAAGCTTTAGCCCATGGCTCTGGCACCAGGCATCTGTTTCTGTAAGGCCCTTTTGTAGAATATCCACATCATTTGAGGATTCAGTAATGGCTCCCAGTTTGCAGTCATCTGTAAACTTTGTTAGCCAGAGTCCCTTAGTGTTGGCCTGTACTTCAGAGAAGTAGATGACAAACAAGAGTGGTCCCAGGACTGAACCCTGAAGTACTTCACTTGTCACTTGTCTGGAGCTGGATTTGGAGTCGGCTACTTTTACAGTCTGGGTTCTGTCAGTAAGCCAGCTGGCAACCCATTGAGTGATGTAGGGATTTATGACCAGCTTAGTAAGTTTATCTATGATTCCAGAGTGGGGGATGGTGTTGCAGGCCTTGGCAAGGTCCAGATAGGCTGTGCAGACTGCCTTTCCCTCGTCCACAGCTCTGGAGACTGATTCAAAGAAGTCAATCAGGTTCAGGAGACAAGATCGGCCCTTCACAAACCCAAAGTGGGTGGGGTCCAGTGTTTGAAGGTTGCCAATGTCTTTGTTTATAAGTTCCATGATAATGCGTTCCATACCCTTGTAGATCAGGTTCATCAGACTGTTGGGACGGTAGTTCCCGGGATCCATAGTGGATCCCCCCTTGTAAAGTGGGATAACTGTAGCTGTGCGCCACTCAGTGGGCACAAAGCCTGAGGTGAGGTTATGATTAAACATGACACTTAGGTGAGGTGCCAGTTCATTTTGTAGTTCAGCCTGGGATGTCATCTGGTCCCATGGAGTCTGTATTCTTAGCTTTGGAGAGTGTGGTTTCTACCTGTGTGGCCATGATTACAAGAATTTGGCAATCTTTTGGTATTGAGATGGGCCCTTTAGGGGGTGAGAGGGGGGGTGAAGTTGGCACTAAATTGATCTGCCAGGATATTGGTAATATCCTTGGGATCAGTATATTTAATGCCATTCTGTTGAAGCTCAGAGCAGATCTGAACATTGCCATTTAGATTCTTGACATAACTATAAAATGCCTTGTGGTTGTCTTTGGAATCTTTGGCAATTTTATTTTCGTAACTAGCTTTTGAGGATTTTATGAAGGATCTCAGCTTCTTACTGAGGCTGGTGAGGGAGGTTTTTGTATCCTGTGATTTTCCTCTTTTCTGCAACAGTTTCTTCCTTCTGTTGTATAGTTTGTTTATAGCAGGGGACCATCAGATTTGCTTCCTTTTTTTGGAGGAGAGCATCTTGGTTCTATTTGGGATGGCACGATTCATGCACGAGTGGATGTGCTCGTACAGTGCCTTAGTGTAGGATTCTGCAGTCGAGCTTTCAGATCCCATCTGCATGGGTGTCATGAAGTTTGTCACTTCTGACTTCAGTAGCATGAAGTTGGCTTTGGAGAAGTTTTTTAAGGAAGTTTCCTTACTGGGGGGTGGGGGTGGGATGTGGATGTCAAGGGTGATTTGCTTATGGTCAGACCTGACCAATGAGGGGGTGACCACTGGTGTGGAGCATCTATCTCCCATGTTGGTAATGACCAGGTCTAGGATATTGGAGCCCCTGGTGTGACAATGGATTAGTTGACCCAGGGCATTGGAATTTATGAAGTCCAAGAACCGTTGGGAAAAGGAGTTGGTACCCGGGTAGTTTTCCCAGTTAATGGCAGGGTACTTGAAATCACCCAGTATTAGGGTGTTTGGTTGTATCTTAATATTTTCCAGTATGTTTAGAAAAGTGTAGTGAAAATCATGGGGCATGGTGGGGGATCTGTGGGATCAGTTATATTGAGTGAAATTAATATTCATTCAAATGATAGTGTTTGTCTAATGCAGTAAGGCTTTCTGGAGTATCCACAGTGTTGCCAAATAGATATAAGTCCTCTCAAAGTATAAAATATTCTCTAAAGGACCAGCCACAATGAAAGGTTTAAATATATTTAATAATAAATAATAAAATAATATAAAATTACTAAATATCTATTTACAATAAACACCAGAGTTTCAATCACAGGGAATATTAAAATAACACAGATGAATAGATTCACACAGATACAGAAAAACAGTACTTAACTAATCTCAGTATATTTTCCTGCCTGAGCTAAATAATTACTATTCCTTGGTTCACTTACTAGAGCAAGGCAAGATGAAGTATGTGAGGGGTTTTTCCTAGTCAGGTTCCAAAAACAGAGTGCTCTGAGACTTCAGTCTCATCTAATATTAAAATATAATTTTAGTGATGGATTACAGAATGAATCACATACACCTGGTCATCTGACATTTGGTTCCTGTGCTACCCCCTTGGCTAGAAGCTGCCAGAATTTAGCAATACATGTCAATAATATGCACACATAGAGCTTGCTAAGATCTGTTGCAGCTTCTGGAAATCATAAAACAATTTCAAACCTCGTTCCATCCAGAGTAGCAATTAGTTCACCCCAAAGATCATATAGAAAGCTTCCAAGTACAAACATTTTATCTCTGGCTGCATTGAGAGCTGTAAGATACAATCTGTATGGCCTAAGCCAGGTAATTTAATTTCAAACTATTTTCAAAGTTAGCTGGACTGAGATTAACCACTTCTCTTCCAGTATCGTTTGTTACAATATATACATTTCAGCAGTTACAATAATACACAAATATTTCTTCCTCTGTTCAGCAGGGCATACTTTTGGTACATTTTAATACAAGAAACTTTACAAATACATTTTTAACACAAGCATCTGTACAAATCAGTTTGATATACAAAAGACGTGTAATTGTTTACAAAATTCCAGCTAGCTGTGGTGGCATATGTTACACATCCACTACCTTACTTTTTCTGGCATAGCTGGCAGTACCTCACATCATCACACATACACATCAATAATAGGATGTAAAACAGGATTGACTGTGCTTGGGACTCTTAGTTCATTTCCAGCGACAACATTGTTAACATTTAAAAAAAAAATAAAGCAAAATTTAAATTCCTAGTGAACTGCTTAAGCTCACATATAACTTTAAAAATGTCAGCATGTCTAGAGTGAACAAAATTATTACCCTTGCTAAATAATACCACATGGCCTCTTGTAATTGAAAATTCACTGTAATTATAGATCTTGAAATCATTATTATGATTTGAAATAATAGTGTAAGACAATATCCCATTATTTATTTTTCCATCATCAATCACCATTTTTGGCCATTCCACCAGTGCTGGTTGCAGTGTTTCTTGCATTGTTGCCAGGGTGATCTGGGTGGAATTGTATAAGGGTTGTTGCTGTTCAAGCATCTGTTGAGTAGCCTTTCTGAACTTTGAGTTAATTGTTGCTGTTGATCTAAAGGGTCACCATAATTTGAGACAGTGTGACTGCAATTACGTGGCCCATGCACATTTATTTGATGAGGATTATTACTAATTTCCCTTCTTTGTTGTCCCGAGGTGGATGGGGATTTTCTGTACTTTTAGAACAATCCAACAGATCCTGTTCTAATTTTTGTTCTTGCATTGCTGTATTGAATCACAAAGTTTATAAATATCAGAAAAAATGTTATGGTATTGTAATTTATATTAATTGAAAATCAAATCTGATGTTATAATTATATCCAGCCATTTAATTTCAAGATACAACAAATCCATTTCTTTAGAATTACATTTTATGAGAAGCTCCATTAATTCACAGCCATGTCTATTGAACATGGATAAAAGTTCCTGATGTAACATGGAAAGTTCAATGAGCCCTGTTGGAAATTTCCAACATCTTAAACCCTTAGGTAGATGTTGTACTTTTAAGCACTCTTTAAAATAAGCATTCTCCTGCTGTAAGTTCCATTATTGAGTAACTTTTTATGAAATACCATCAAGGAATCCTCTATGGCCAGTGCTGGTATGTTCCTTCCCCCATTAGATACTATATCCCATTGCAGCAATGTATCCAAGTTAATGATTTGTTGTTGCAACATTCATATTACAATTATTCCATGCTGGCATATGATAGTCTAGTCAAGAAAAACATTGTTACCACCCTGTGGTATAGTATCATTTATATTGCTATTAGTGCCAGATACTGGATTGTCTCCACTACCAATAAAGACATCATGGACTGTAGCTGTTGATACTGGAAGTTGAGTGAGCTGTTGAATGATAAGTGTTAAGCACAACATGGATTCCTGAAAAGCTCCAAAGTCCAATGCAGCAATATGTGCTGTTTCATCTGAAATCCCATCTGCTGCCAAAATAAGCAACCACAAACTACAACTGTAGAAAAAGCAAAAACTGTAACAAACCACAAACCAGGCTTGCAAACTCAAAATGGAATAGAATAGTAACTAATAAACAACCGATTATAGTGACACACAGATGTGCCTCTCACCAGGCTAGACAAGGAGAAAGTCATGGTAAGTTGCTTGTCAGGTGATAGAGTCTGCCATATCATGCATGCACTCAAATCTCTTAACAGGTAATGTTATGACTCTCTCATAGTCCATGTTGGTGTGTATGACTTGAGACATTCCTCTTTGTACTATATGAAGAGTGACATGATTGAGCTCACTGGATATGTGTCCCAGGCATGTATGTGTCTAGCCTTATTAAGCAGCATCCTACCATCACCCAGAATGATGCCTCAATACAAACAGAAAATGATTTACTTTAACAATTGGCTTAGTTTCTGGTGTCATTCCAAGGGGATCCAGTACCTGACAGCCTGGAGGACACGATTGACAGACCACAATGCTTTGCCAGAGATGGCCTTCATCTGTCTCCCCTGGGATTCAGACTTCTGGCAAAGGATCTTGCATCCCTCATGGTGCCATTGTTTAGGCAAAGACATGAACACAAAATTACCAACATGAAAAATTCTTCTAAACAAAATTTAAAGGTCATGCTGCTAAATGCTAGGAGTCAGGATGAAACTGCACTCATTGCAAGCATTCCTTACCCTGGAGGATCCTGACATTTGTGCAGTCACTGAAACCTAGTTCAAAGCTGTGGAGAACACCCCAACCTTACCAGGTCACTCATCCTACCATACTTTCAAAAGAAGGGCTACAAAGCCAAAGGAGGTGGAGTTTCAATATTTATCAAAAACATACACACCTCCAGGCTTTTCAAATGGTATGACTCACAGGAGACACTCCAAGTGCAGTTAACTGTTGACAAAACAACTATTCAAATCATAACTAGTGACAGACCCTCAACCATGACTCAGAACACCCACTCTACCTATCTGGACTTACTTGAATCCATCAAGATTCAACCCTCTACCCTGATCCTGGGTGACTTTAACTACCCAACCATAGATTGGAAGACTTATTCTAGCTCAAACATGAATTCCCTGAGATTCCTCAACTTTGTCAATGCCAATGCATTGGATCAGCTGTTCAACACCCTATGAAAGGTGAAAATATCCTGGACCTGGTCCTAAACAACATGAGTAGCCGCTGCAGCACCCCTATAATGCCATACTCCTTGACAAGATCTGACCATAAAGTGATCACTTTCAAAGTCAATATATCCCCTGACCCCCCCCCCACCCCTTGTCAGGAAACTAAAAAAAAGTTTCCAAAGCTGACTACAATCTCTGAGAGCAGGTATAAGCAGCTTCACAACCATCATCCCTTCAGTTGAAACTAGCACTAATGTCCAAGCCTACACCAAAAATCTATATGAGCACCTACATAGCTGTATGGACTCAACAATACCTAACAGGACCAAATCATCTTCCTCAAGGAAGAGTAAATCTGTCTGGTGGACAGCAGCAATAAACAAACTCTATAATAAAAGGAAAAAAAGTTACTGTCCAGGACCAAGAAGGAGCAGATGCCAAATTGGAAGCAATCTCTGCTTTGTCTGAACAAGCAAACAAGGTCAATGGTAGAATCCTCTAAGGCTAACTTTGAGTCCACATTGGCCACATCCACTAAGAACAATCACAAGGGCTTCTTTACATACGTCCACAATCTCAAAAGTAACACCCAAATCTGCTCTGAACTGGTGGTCACTAACACCACATATGCAAACACCGTAGATAAAGCCAACCTGCTGGCAGACAGGTTCAGTGAAAACTTCACCCCCTGTCCCTCCCATCAGTAAACCAGGACATCCCCAGCACCTGCCCCCTCCCTCATCACCACAGAGCAGGTCTTTAATGCCCTCTCAAAGGCAAAAAATACAGTCTCCATGGGACCTGATAACACCCTAGCTATATCCTACATGAACTCAGGCACCATCATCCCTCTATGTAGGATCATAGGAGGTTACTTAGCTATTAGCCCTGAGGCCCTTATAAACCTATGACAAAAAAAACACACTCCACAATGTTGAGCAAGTTTAATAAAAGACGACAAAGCTTTTGAACAAACTGTCCTTCCTCGGTGTTTACAAAAAATGTTAAAAACAGTCATCTTTTTAAACAGTTCAAAAACACATCAAATGACATAGCCCACCCTATCAGGACATACCAACTGATTTAGAAAGTTTAAAAAATATTATATCAACAATTGTTAGTAAAACATCACACCTTAATACATAAAATAAATTTTACAAAAGAAGTAAAACTTTTTTATTATTATGCTGCTGTTTAAGCTTCAATGTTATTTGCTTGTTTAAACCAGGAAAAATATCAGCCTGAAAATGAATAATCCATTCATATTCTTTTAAGTCTAACTTATTAACTAGGTCACCATGTCTAAAGTTTGAATGCAGGATATTTATGACTCTAAAAAGAAATGAATGGATTGTTCATTTTCAGGCCGATATTTGATAACTGTGTGGGTATGTCATCTATTGTGTTGTCTGTGTTTGGGGAGGGGGTAGTGATTTAACCAGGATGAAGGATTTTCCTGATTGCGGACATGAACTTTTGTGGGTTTCCTTGGTGTTCTATTTCTATTTTAGCATAATATTCTTTTTTGTCTTGTCTTATATGTTTTTGGCAGAATCTCTTAGTTCTAGGTGTTTCTGATGATTTGTTAGTGATTTATTATGTTGCCAATTGTCCCAGGCTTTGACTCTTGCTTTTAGTAGAGCTATTGTTTCTTTGGTTAGCATGGGGTGTAGTTGGATTTTATCCTAATTGTTCTAGGTGGGGCAAGCTTATTTAGAATGCTAAGGAAGGTGAAGTTAAATAAATTTGTATGGCTACAAACCAGCCTTGCAGGCTTACTACAGAATGGAATAGCAACTAATAAACAGCTGATCATAGTGAAATAAAATCACTTGCTTATTTAAAGCATTAAACTAAGCACTGAGTATATTATTGACCAATTTAATTTGTCAAGATATGGTCAGCACTATTTGCCATTTAGCCAAAATGGTCTTCCATAATAATTTCATCTATTCTGAGAGTCAATATTTCAAACAGCAGGTTGGAATCACAATGGGGGCAGCATGCGGACCCGTATAGCCACATATTATTATGGCTGCTTGGGAACAATGGTATTTATTCTCAAGCTTTTACTATCAGCACAGGAAATTGTACACCAGTTACATGGATGACATATTTTTTACAAGGGCTTGACTTAAGGAATTGTTAAGTGACTTCATGGACTACATCAATAATACTACATCCTTTTTGAGGTTTTCCCACACTTCTAATAACAATACTATCTCATACATGTATGTAGAAATCACCAAAGATGTAATGTGGATTGTAGGCTAAGATTTATTGGAAGCCCACTTATTCAAACAGCTTCCTGCACTATACGAGCAACCACTCTTTTCACCAAAAATGGGCTGTGATTAAGGGTCAGCTAGTGCAGGCTGCCCAAATGGTCACTAAATGTAATGAGTTTATTGAGGAATGCAACAAGTTAAGCAGTATGTTTTTCAGTAGAGGTTATCCACAGGAACCTGTCAAAAAAATCCAGGAGAAGATTGTTTCTAAAAGACATTCAGGATTTTATACCCCAGTATTATGTCCCAGGGATATATCTTTATGTGTGCTTGGTAATTCCGATATTATTGTTGAATCAATCACACAGCAGTCTGAACTTCAACAAACGAAGCAACCTGGTACTGTCCAGAAATCTAGCAACCAGTCCTTAAGTACTGGTGTACATTTCTTTGTTACTACTTATAGTACTGATAGTGGTCATATTTCTGCAAATATTAAGAAAAATCAGCAATTTATTTCAGCCCAAAAAGACATTTGTGACTTGTTTGGCACGTACCCCAAATTTGTCTATAAATGGAGTGAAATTTCCAAAAGTATAATCGATCATATATCTGGTAGGACTACATCTCACAATGGGTATATGTCAAAATGTGGGAGCTGCTCACAATGCCAATACATATGGTGTGGGGCTGACGTCATGCTCAATAATAAGAAAATTATTATACCAAGACAGTTCAATTGCCATACTCAAGGGGTCGTATATGCAGCTGGGTGTACCTGCTGTTCAGCTTACTATATAGGAAAAACAGAGTGTAAAATAAAACAATGTGATTATGAACATGTTTATGACATCAAAAAAGCAAAATTAACTAATGCTCCGTGTAAACATACTAATGAGAATAGTGGTCACAGCTTTCAATTTGTTGTCATTAAACAAGTTGATATCAGTCCCAGGGGCGATCCTTGGACTATTAAATTAGAGGAATACGAACTGTAGTGGCAAATCTGTTTGAATGCCACCAAGTACCCTGGACTCAATGAGATCATCTCCATTAATTGCCTTCTTAAAATGAAGGCATATAATCAATAATAATTATTCTTAATATTAATCATAATAGGTCGTGCTTGGCTTAATATATTTAGTCAATATTTCAATTTTCAATTTTTTTACACATTCACACTATCCTTTATTGTATTACTTCATTGCCATTTTTTTTCTTTTTTTTTTCTATTTTTCTGTTTTAATATAAAAGCATTTAAAAATTGTATACACCCTTATATCTTCAGAATCTATAAATTTTATTATTCTCATAAGGTCAAAAAAATTTACAACACATTTTATTTTATTTTATACTGATATATTCATTGTTGTAGTAAATATTTTTTGATTTTTGTCTTAGGGTATCTCCTAGTGAATGTCTTATGTAAGTTTCCCTTTGCTTGTCTCTTTAAAAAATTTGGCTCCAAGTTTTAAATGCCCTTCCTGTCATTTCGTAATTTGTATATAAGGTGTATCACATGACTTTTCATTATCTGATAAAGTCTTTACGATTTTAGATGAAAACATTTATTTTAATACTCTAAATAAATTAGTGGTATTATTTCATAGGTTGATAGGATGATACTGGGCTATTGGCCCGAAGGGCCTTATAGGTCTAGCCAAGAATTTCACCCATGTTCCCACAAAGTCAGCACCTATTTCCCCATCCAGCAGAGACACAGATGGGATCCCAGTGGTGTATTTTCTGTTTCCCATCCAGTTGTCCAGGTTCCTCTTAAAGAGGGCTAGAGAGGTACTCTGCTTGACATGGAGAGGGAGTCTATTCCACAGATAGGAGAGTCTTTGGGACACAAATCTATCCCACCAACAAGTTATATTAATGTCACAGACCAGACTGAGGCATTGCATGCAGGTTGTGTGAGTGAAATTTGACTTATGGATATGCATAAACTCCATCAAGGCTGGGTCTGAGATGGCATTGTATGCCAGACACAGGTCACCTCTGTGCAGTCTGTACAAGATTGCGTAGAGGGACAAGGCTTTTAGCCTATCTGTATAGGATAGGTGTTTGAGATCCTGGATTTTCCTGGCCAGGAACATCTGTGGTTTCTCCAGCTGCTGCATGTGCTTGGCAAGGTACATGCTGAAGGGTGTATTGCACTCGATAATGGGTCTGATAAGGAAGGAGTACAGAGATGTTATGATCCCCTTGTTCCTTGATGAAATACCCTTACTTATGAGGTGAGCCATGTAGAAAGCCTTCCGTACAAGGGAGGCAATGTGGTGGTCAAAAGCCAAGCTGCTAGCAACCTGGGTGCCCAAGTCCCTCATGACTGATTGCAGCTTAGTACATTGTTATTAATGTGAGTAAGTGGGGATGCCATTTTGTCCAAAAGGGATAATGATGCATTTCTTGGCATTCAGTTTGAGGCTATGCTTCTGGCACCAGTCATTAGTTTTGGTAAGGCCCTCTTGGAGGATGTTCACATCACTAGGGGAATTTAAGACAGCACCCAGCTTGCAGTCATCTGCAGACTTGGTCAGCCACAGACCACTGTTTTTTGGCTTGCATCTCAGAAAAGTATATCCCAAACAGTAGAGGCCCCAAGACCAATCCTTGGGGTACACCACTCATTACGGGTCTACTACTAGAGGTGGCTTCCTCTATTTTAACTGAGTGGATTCTATCAGTGAGCCAGTTAGCTACCCGTCTGGTAATATATAGGTTGATGCTTAGCTGGGAGAGTTTATCTATTATGCCTGAGTGGGGAATAGTGTCAAAGACTTTGGCTGGGTCAAGGCAGGTGGTGTGAAATGTTTTCCCCTCATCCATGGCTTTGGTGACTGTTTTGAAGAGGTCGGCCAAGTTTAACAGGCATGACCTCTCTTTGACAAAACCAAACTGTGTGGGCCAAGCTTTTGGAGGTTGCCAATGTCCTTGTTTTTATGTTCCATGCTAATGCATTCCATGGCCTTGCAGATCAGGCTAATTAGGCTGATGGGCCCATAATTCCCTGGGTCAGTGGACGCTCCACCTTTGCGCCTATTTGGACCTGTTCAAATCTATCAAGATTCAACCCTTTACCCTGATCCTGGGTTACTTTAACTACCCAAACATAGATTGGGAGAAGTACTCATGCCAGAACACAAATGCCTAGAGATTCCTCAATTTTGTCAATGCAAATGCCTTGAAACAGCTAGTCGATAGCCCCACAAGTGGTGATAGTATCTTGGACTTGGCATTAACCAACATGAGTAACTATTGCAGCATCCCTATAGTATCATCCTCCCTGGTGAGACCTGACCATAAAGCGATCACTTTTGAAGTCACCATCTCCCCCAACCCGTTCCCCCCCCCCCAGCTAGGATCAGACATAAAAACTTCTCCAAAGCTGATTACAGCCTCCTGAGAGATGGTATAAGCAGCTTTACAGCCCCCTTCCCCTCTGTAGGGACTGGCACCAACATTTAAAACTACACCAAAGCACTATACAAGTATTTATATAGATGCATGGAATCAGGAATACCTGACAGGACTAAATCATCCTCCACAAGGAAAAGTAAACTTGTCTGGTGGACGTCTGTAATAAATAACTCTATAACAAAAGGAAAAAAATTGCTGTCCAAGACCAAGAAAGAGTAGGTGCCCAATTGGAAGCAATGTCTCCTTAGCCTGAACAAGCAAATAAGAGCACTAGTGAAATCCTCCGAAGCAAACTTCGAGTCCAAATTGACCACATCTACTAGAGACAATCCTAAGGCCTTCTTCACATATGTCCACAACCTCAAAGGAAGCACCCAGATCTGTTCAGAACTGGTGGTCAAGGACACCACATATGTAAATACCATAGATACAGCAAACTTTCTGGCTGACAGATTCAGTGAAAACTTCACCCCTCTGCCCCCATCAGTAAAACAGGACATCCCCACTAGCTGCCCCCTTTCCCTTATATCTAGGGAGCAGGTCATCACTGCTCTCAACTTTCTGGCTGACAGATTCAGTGAAAACTTCACCCCTCTGCCCCCATCAGTAAAACAGGACATCCCCACTAGCTGCCCCCTTTCCCTTATATCTAGGGAGCAGGTCATCACTGCTCTCAAAGGCAAAAAATACAGCCTCCATGGGTCCTTATAACATCCCAGGATGCATCCTATGTGAATTCAGGCAGGAATTTGCAGCACCATTAGGTGCCCAATTCAATCAAAACCTGAGTATCAGCTTTGTTCCAGCTGAGTGGAGGAAAGCCACTGTTATCCCTTTGCACAAAGGTGGAGCATCCACCGATCTGAGAAATTATAGACCCATCAGCCTAACTAGCCTAATCTGCAAGGCCATTGAATGGATTATCATGGACCTCATTAACAAGGACATTGGCAACCTCCAAACACTCAGTCTCAGACAGTTTGACTTCGTCAAGGGGAGGTCATGTCTGCTAAATTTGGTCAACTTCTTTGAGACAGTCACCAAAGCCATGGATGAGGGGAAGACAGTGTACACCGCCTAACTTGACCTGGACAAAGCCTTTGACACTATTCTCACTCTGGCATAATAAATAAAATCTCTCAACTAGGCATCAATCCATATGTTACCAGATAGATAGCAAACTGGTTCACTGATAGAATCCACCTAGTCAAAATAGGGGAAGCCACCTCAAGCAGTAGCCCCGTAGCAAGTGGCGTATCCCTGGGTTTCGTCTTGGGTCCCCTGTTATTTGTGATATACTTTTCTGAGGTACAGGCTAAAATCAGTGGGCTATGGGTGACCAAGTTTGCAGTTGACTGCAGGTTGGGTGCTGTCACCAATTCCACTAGTGATGTGGACATCGTCCAAGAGGGTCTCACTCAGATAAATGATTGATGTCAGAAACATGGCCTCAAGCTGAATACCAAAAAATGCATCATCAACCCTTTGGGGAGAGTGGCATCCCCACAAATTATCACATTAATAACAATGTCCTAAGCACGCAATCAGTCATGAGGGATTTGGACACACAGGTTGATAGCAACCTGACACTTGACCACCATGTTGCTCCATTTTATGGAAAGCCTTCTATATGGCCCACCCCATAAGTAAGGATATCTCATCCAGGGACAAGGTTGTCATAACATCCTTGTATTCTTCCCTTATAAAGCCCATTATTGAGTAGAAAGCCACTTTCGGCATGAACCTCCCAAGGCACATGCAGCAGCTAGAGAGACCACAGAGGCTCCTCAACAGGAGAATATAGGGCCTCAAACATCTACCATACACAGACAGACTAAAAGCCCTATCTCTCTACTCAGTTTCATACAGACTCCTCAGAGGTGACCTTTGTCTGGCATACAAAGTGATCACGGACCCCATCTTGATGGGACTGCTTCATATCCGCAAGCCAAGCGCCACTCGGGTAACTCACACATGCAGCCTCTACCTGGTCATCAACAGGACTTGTTGGCAGGACAAATTTGTGTCCCAGAGACTCCTCCTTCTATGGAATAGACTCCTTCATGTCAAGCAGAGTACTTCTTTACCCCTTTTTATGCAAAACCTGGATAACTGGATGGGAAACAGAAAATGCACCTCTGGGATTCCACCTGTGTCCTTGCTAGACAGGGGCAACAGGTGCTGACTTGTCTAAACATGGACTAAACCCTTGGCTAGGCTTATAAGGGCCATACAAAGAAGGTGAATAAAATGGTAAAATGGAATCAAGCAAAACAATCCAATAATAAAGAAAAAGCACACTCCACAACACTGAGCAAGTTTAACAAATGTTTCACCAATTCTATACTCAAACTAACAAACACTAGCCACTCGCCCCACTCCTCTCTCTCTCCAACACAAAATAACAATAACTTCTCCCTACAACCTATTCCTACTGCCACCATAAAGCATACCTCGAAAAACTCAAACCAACAATCCTAGCTGCAGGCAACTTACTCACAGACTATTTCAAAATTGCCACAGAAGACATCATGTACCCTGTCGCCATCCTTATAAACTGCTCCATCACTGAACAACACACCCCAACTATCTGGAAAGTAGCCCACATTATTCCACTACATAAGGGTAGCAGCTCTATAGAGCTTTCCAACTACTTTCTACGTGCTGTCCTCTGTCCACTATCAAAAATTCTGGAAAAATGCATCCATACCCAATTCCTCCACTATCACCTCACTAACAATCTACTATCCAAAACTCAAAATGGATTCTGTTCATACCATAGTACAATCACTGCCCTTTTAAGCTTCACTAACTCTGTCAACCTTCTCAGAAATGAAGGTAATCTGGTCTCATCTATCTTTCTGGAGCTTTCAAAAGCATTTGACATGGTCTCACACTGCAGACTGTTAAACAAACAACAGAATTTAAAATCAGCCACTTCACACTCACCTGATTCCACAGCTATCTCACTGGGAGGCTGCAAGCAGTCAAATGGGGTAACTCCCTCTCCCCACTGCTGCCAGTCATGTTAGGGTCCCACAAGGATCCATTCTTGGCACTCTTCTCTTCACATTATTCACTAATTGCCTACATACTGACACTAATGAAGCCATGTTAATACAATATGCCAGTGACTCTACCTTAATGTGTGCAGTCCCAACATTCCACCATCTTCAGGAAATAACACAGCAAGCCTTCTCTAAAGTAGAAACCTGGCTAACCAATGCCCAGTTAATACTCAATCCCAACAAAACAAAACTCATCCTGTTTCATCATACAAGATCCCCAGACCCCTCTTTGCTATTCAAAACCACCTCAGCGAACAATACCATAATTACCCCAGTCTCTCACACCAAACTCCTGGGAGTAGTAATAGACTGAAACATGAACTTTGATCTTCACATAAATCAATCAAAACAGTCTGCAAAAAATGGGTAGCCTGCACAGGAACAATTTTTTCCTCACAGACAAATCCAAAATCTCCATTGCCAGCACCCACCTTCTCTCCACATTCCTATATGCATCTCCCATCCTTACTAACCTCAAGAAAACTTATATAAACAAATTAGATAGCTGCTATAATAAAATAGCAAAGTTTGGTACAGATGCCAGCTACAGATCACATCACTGTCAAACTCTCAAAGAACTCTCATGGCTAGAATTCCCCAACTTACTAATTTTTAATCAGCTCTCCATGGCCCACCAAATACTCAGCCAACCTGAAAAAAAACACCTGCTCTCAAAGGACTACTTAATCACTATTCCAGTAACTGGACCCTATGCTCTAGTGACAAAAACCTAGTAAACATCACTAAAAGTAGCAATAATGCTGGTGACTCACTATACTCAAACAGAATCGCCAAAATCTGGAACACCCTATCCATTGATATTAGATTCACCTCCAGCACCACCAAGTTTAAAGAACTACTAAAAGATCACCTATCATCTACCTGGCTCTGCTTAAGTACTAACCCTGGATAACTTTCCTTCACTCAGATATAACCTCTAACTACAATTCTGTCCACTCTATAACTCCTGTAGCTTCCTTTTCCCTTACCGTATATCACCTTGTCTTCCTCACAGTTGTAAACTGTATTCTGTCAGATGGCATACTAAATGTACTGCAGAGGCTTAAGAAAATCTAAGACATACTGTACTGTATTTGTACTTTATGTGTTAATCTCATCTCTCATGTATATATTTTTGTTGATCAATCTCCCATGTATATAAATTGCTTTACTGATCACTGCTAGACTGCAAATAAATACATATAAACTGTATAGTAAACTTTTTCTTTGATGTACTAGACATGTATTAGTAAAAATGTACATTGCTAGAGCTTTTCTCCTTGGACCGCCACTGGAAATGGACACTGTTGCCCATTCAGACCATCCTGGTAAACAAATGTTAAATAAATAAAATACAAACTCACCAAAGCCATATTATGTCCTTGTTTACTCTAAGACTGTCCAATATTTCTTCATCAGCAAAGTTCAAATGAGTTAGCCTTTGCCTATCCCTTTTTCTTCTTGGCCAACAAGCAATATTAGGTACACCTGGTTTTGGAACAACTGGGATGAACATTTCTGAATAAAAGAAAAGTAAGCTGGCAGTGAATGCAAGCATCTTCACAAACTGCAATGTGTTCAGATTCAGAGGTGAATACTAGGCCAACTGCCCAGAAGGGTCATTTTAAACTTAGCCAATAACCCAGAATGAGAATTTAACCCTGTACCTTGTGTCTATAAGGTGAAAACCTTAACCATTATGCCAAACCTACCCTCTTTAAAAAGTGAATGTGGATTGCTCTATGGTGGGAAGAGCTCATAATATACACACGATAGGTACATATTTTACACACATTCTTTATTTACATCTCATTATTACTTCATTTACATAAAACTTTCACAAACTGGTTCAAACAGCTGTGCCTAAGCCCAGCTGCTGTCTCTAAATCTCAGGCTCAACTCATGTAAATACCCGGTAGGCCTGCGCATAATGACTATGAATACTATCTTGCATGTCATTTCTCCAGTTTGAAGAAAATAGCTCTGAACAATAATTTCTTAGTTATTCCATTGGAAACAGAAATATCTAAGCAACTTGAAATGTGAAACATACCTCATGTAAAAAGTAAATATTACTGATCCCCAAATCAAACAGGTATACATGATTTTAACAAAGTAGGTCTTAGAAACTCATATCCTTCCATTAAATCCACACATTACTTTGTTAATTGTGTGGTCATGCTTTACAGGATTCTAAAGGTTCTTTTTAATTGTCTTTTAAAATTATCAGCAAATAAAATAATTGTGGCTTTGTCTGTAACTAATCTGAGCACCTTTTAAATATACGGACTACTGAATGACACCAGGAAGATTCAAGTATTTTTTGTTAAAAAAATCTGGCTGTTTTATTTATTATATTATGTAGAAAACCAAACAGACAAGCACATAAACAAAAACATGCCCACACTGGTTCGCAGCATTAAGTTAAGTTTCAATAAATTATTAATTCAAAATATTTTTACATTTCTACACATACTTATACTCTGCTATGTGACTATTCAACTCTACAACAACAAAGATCTGTACCACCTTGCATTCTTCTTTCACTTTCTGCTTCAGGCAGCTGGGCTGTGTCAGTCACCAGTCACCTGACACAGCCAAAGCCAATAAAGAAATGTCTGTTTTCTCCATTAGACCAGGAATCTTCTTCAGAAGATCTACTTCTTCATCTGTGAAATGTCTGGATGGGGAGTCCCCATATATATGTTTGTCCTTTTACTTACGTTATAGTATTGATGTGTTTCTACTATTTCTTGGGGATTTAATAAAATCTGTGAAGGCATAGTGTAAAGTCTACACAGAAGGTACTGTGGCTGTGTATGTGGTACCCCCTTAGTAGCGCACCATGCATATTAATGAAGGTGCATTACTGAGGGGGAGTCATGTAACACAATTATTGAATCAGGGTAGGGAGTGTGTTAACTGTGTCCAGAGATGGGTATCACACCCTCTGCGCTGTCAAAGTGCTAGATATCAATGTATGCATCATCATCATCTTCTTTCAGCTGTTCCCGTTAGGGTTCGCCACAGCAGATCACCTGTTTCCATTTCTTCCTGTCCTCTGCATCTTGCTCTGTCACACCAGCCACCTGCATGTCCTCTCTCACTACATCCATAAACCTTATCTTAGGCCTTCCTCTTTTCCTGTTACCTGGCAGCTTCATCCTTAGCATTTTTTCCCAATATACTCAGCATCCCTCCTCAGCACATGTCCAGACCAATGTAATTGTGCCTCTCTGGCTATACATAATAAAAATTTTTTTTGTGTGTGTTTGTACGGCATGGCACGCAGCAATGGACACATGCCAGACATCTAAAAATAGAAACCAGATGCATTTAATTATGAAAGCAAAGGTCAGGTTTAAGCAAAGCTGAGTGGGTTTGCATGCTGTGTCATGGTGCTCAGCAGTGCTTAAAAGTAGTGGAGAGATATATGTAAAAGTATAGCAGTAGTCTACATGGCCATGTAGCCAAATGGTTAGAATGACAGCCTTATGTGCAGTAGGTGTTGGTTTGAGTACCGAGACAGGTTATTTTGTAAATAGACATTATGAGAATAATGTTAAATCCTGATTACATTTTGTATGATTACAGAGGCAAGTTATTACATTTATTTTGCAAATACACATTTATGATAAGTACTATTAAACCATGATTGAATTTTGTATGAATACACAGACAGGTTATTAATCATTTATGTTGCAAATACACATTATGAGAAGTATGTTTAAACCCTTGATTGCATATTATATGTATGCACAGACATGTTATTAAGCGTTTATATGGCAAATACACACTTATGAGATGTACTTTTAAATTTTGCTTTGCTGCATTCAGCTAAGCTCCGCTAAGCACAGCTAAGCCTTGCCAAGCACTGTTTAAACAAGGACTATTCTAGCTGTGCTTAGCTGGTTTGCACATTGCTAAGTGGTGTGAAGCACTGCTAAGCAATGCCCGTTTAAGCACTGCTTAGCCGAGCTAAGCTGGTTTGCACACTGCTAAGCAGTGCTAAGCAGTGCCAGTTTAAGTACTACTCAGCTAAGCTCAGTGGGTTTGTGCAGTGCTAAGCAATGTGCCGCATTTTTAAAAATTGCCCAGTGGTGCTAAAGGGTGGAAAAACAGGCTTATTTAAGTGCAACAGGTGGAAATACAGCAGAACCAGTTGGAGTTTGAACTTGACAGGAACTATGGCATGTGTTGGAGCAGGTGCACACTTCCAGGTACAGTGATGGGGTATTCTGGAGTCCAGGGTCATGGTTGGACTCTTTGTTAAATGCCATGATGTCTGGCTGCTGCAGGGCCAGTACCAAGGGTCAGAGTACAAGTCGGAGGACTGAGACTGGCTGACATGTGATCTCACCAGCAACTAGTATCCCCTGCACAGGTGAGCAGATGCATCATCATTATGATGACCTAAAGCATCGTAAGGGGGATCTCTTGACCACCTGGGTCCAAGATGCTCAGGATGGGAATGCCTCACAAGTTTATAAGTACTGTTTGCATTGATTTACCAATACCTAATCTGAATGTATGATAGACAGGTACGCATAATGGTGTGCTTCTCTCCCTACAGCTGCTTAGGAGAGACCTCACAACTTAGAGGCCCATGCAGGGTGCCTGGCCAAGTTGCACCGTGAGTGTGGTGAGTACAGATGTAGCTTGCAATCTATAGTCATATAAGCAAGAAGGAGTAACGTATTAACTGACATTAGGTATATACAGTTTTTATTGTATTTCAATGAATGTGGTCATAGACCTGGACTGCAATAAGTGAGTAAATGCCAGGTATAGTTCAATAAAGAATGCATGAAACTTGAGAATGTTAAGGAAATAAAGTTTCTTCTGTATTAATTGTGGAATTACAGCTGTAGGGCAACACCTGCATTATATAAACTGATCTGGAATAAAGACTGGAAAAATATGCTACTCACTGCATGAAGTCACCCCTAATAAAGTTGCATTTTGCAAAATGTGTGTATTTTGGGCTGTTGTTCATGAAATCAAGTATTACACCTGCTGTGAACTAAAAACACAAAGAATACCACTAAGTTACTGAAGGTTAGCTAATAAAGAGTGTTCTGCTAAACTGTGGAATTGGGGCTGTACTAAAATATATCATCATCTTCTTTCGGCTATTCCCATTAGGGGTCGCCACAGCAGATCACCTGTTTCCATTTCTTCCTGTCCTCTGAATCTTGCTCTGTCACACCAACCACCTGCATGTCCTCTTTCACCACATCCATAAACCTTATCTTAGGCCTTCCTCTTTTCCTGTTACCTGGTAGCTTCATCCTTAGCATCTTTTTCCCAATATACTCAGCATCCCTCCTCAGCACATGTCCAAACCAACATAATTGTGCCTCTCTGGCTTTGACTCCAAACCTTCTAACCTGGGCTGACCCATTAATATACTTATTCCTAATCCTGTCCACCCTCGTCACACCCAATGCAAATCTTAACATCTTTAATTCTGCCACATCCAGCTCAAACTCCTGCCTTTTTGTCAATGCCACTGTCTCCAACCCATATAACATAGCTGGTCTCACTACCCTCCTATAGACCTTCCCTTTCACTCTTACAGGTACTTGTCTGTCACAAATCACTCCTGACTCTCTTCTCCACCCACTCCATCCTGCCTGTACTCTCTTCTTCACCTCTCTTCCACACTCACATTACTCTGAACTATTGACCCCAAGTATTTAAACTCATCCACCTTCGCCACCTCTACTCCTTGCATTCCTCTATCCTCCCTCTCATTCACACACATATATTCTGTCTTATTCCTGCTGACCTTCATTCCTCTTCTCTCTAGAGCATATCTCCATCTCTCCAGGGTCTCCTCCACCTGTTCCCTACTCTCACTACAGATCACATTGTCATCTGCAAACATATTTGTTCTGCACTAAGATCTGAAACAATAATAGGAACACCCAAGGTATATTGCGTATATCAGGATTGTCTTGTGTTAACCATTGCATTTCAGCTATATGCATTCCTGCTCTTAGGTACGCTGCTACAGGCAAGTATAAACTGTAATAGCTATAGACTACAAATATAACATCTGCAACTGTACATGGGTCAGGTAGTCAACCTAGCACTCTGATAATGGTTTGTACACATCACAGATATGTCCACTCACTAGGGGTATATTGTCTACACCTGCATCCCATGTATTAGTGCACAGTTCACCTATTAGCTCTGTCATGCATGAATCTCATGCATGTGTGTTCAAGTGTCACGGCAGTCTTGTATAACACTCTACCTCTATTACCAGGTCATATTTTTATCATGTGATCTCTAGGCACATCAGTTAATCAATATACAGCAGTGGCTCAGTAGCTCAGTTTTATAAATGCTAAGTATGATGTACATTTTGTCATACACAGACCAGGGTTAAAATCCAGTGACAAGTACTACTAATATTATTGAATCAGTTATGTATTGTTAACAGTTTTTCTCCCTACAGGAATTCCAGGTAAATAAATGGCTGTAGTAGCCATTAGAATGGTTAATAATTTGTGTGTTCAGATGTAACAGAGTGTTAACAGCATTGCTCAGCAATGTGATAAGGCTTCAGAAAATAAAGGCAACAAGTACAATGCTAATAAAAGTTAATACAATAAATAAAAAAATGTAATCTTGGTATGACTGTATGCCTAGTGTGTTTGTGAATGTCTGCTGCTAGTCTAACCCCATGCCTGCCAAGGACGGCATGGTAGTCATAAACTCTCTGTATTGTGCACGATACATGTCTCTTAAGTGTCACGTTGTCACGGACTATGATCACTGTTGCCTAATCCCTCAGTCACAGATCTATCATCGACATGATTTATGTCAATAGCACAGTCACACTACATCAGTCCACATTACACCTTGGTAGTCATATATGTCCCCCTGATATGTACTAGTCCCCTGTAGTTGTGTACCTGTAGGTATTACAGCTTGGTCCATACTGTCCCATGTGGATAGCTTGAGATGTATGTACATGCTACAGAAGCTATAGGGCACTTGTATACATAAAATAAAGGGCAGACCTGTAGAGTATATAAGAGTACTGTTGCAAAAAATTAGCCTATACTGGTATTAATGGACTGTATTTCTCTCTCTCCTCGCCCCTTATCTGCATCATAATTTATTATTGTTATACATTGGTTATGGTATACTATTAACATATGTTGTTCTCAGAATGTTATGTTGGGCCTTGTGTTTTATTATTGCTATGTATTACAATGGTTGCATACTAACATACCTTGTTGAATTACCTGTGTTGTTGGCCTTATGATGTAACTGTTACTGGCATGCTTTTCCCCCTGCTTACCCCCATTTCACCACTTTCCTATCATCCCTTTTTTCTTTTTTTTTTTAAATTAGCACGGGTTTAAGTGGAGCTAAAGATCTGGTGCATCGCGCAAAACTGCTTAAAACCGCTTAAAACTGCCTTAATCATCTTCTCTGTTTCTGACACATCTGCAAAATAATCACCCCGGCCAAATCTCAAAACCAGGCCCCTGTCAACTACCGCATAGTGCATTAGCCTACTGGGCCACTCAGCTCTAAAGTAAAGCAGGTGTTTCCATAAACATATCCTGATTGCCAATAACACACTGCTTGTACATATAAAGTGAAAATTGACAGTGTACTTGACACTATGATTCAGACACCAAACTAGTACACAGCCAACTAAATAATGATTGATGTATGTGAGGCCTATTCTGCCACCTACTTTTGGCATAGTTTTCACAAAACCTATTTTGTGTGCTTAAGTACTGGCAAGTCAGTACAGATTGAGGTTAGAAAATCATGATAGACAGTTCAGTGTCACATGTCATACCCATCTGAACACACATGGTCATGCAAATCCTGCATAACAGACTGTATGCATGGACATCATCATCATCATCATCATCATCATAATCAGCCCCCTTTTTCCCATTATCTACATGGGGTCTGGGTATTGTGTTAAGTGTCTCCAACTCTCTCGATTCAATGCCACACTCCTACCTTTTTCAACACTCATGCCTGACTTTCGCAGATCTTTCACACAATCCATCCAGCCATTTGCTGGACCTCCTGGCGTCCTCTTACCTTCTTCCTGCCTGTCCCAAATCTTCCTCACCAGATTGCCTTCTGCTTTTCTACACATGCCCAAACCACCGTATTCTGTTCTCTTTGATCTTTTCTGCAATTGGAGCTACTTTGGCTTCTGCTCTTATGTCCTCATTTCTTTGTCTGTCCCACAGTGTGAATCCTATCACATTTCTCTGGCACTTCATTTCCATCACCTGTAGCTTCTTCAACTGTTCTGCCTTTACTGCCAAGGTTTCTGTACCATACAGTAGTACTGGTCACACCACTGTCTTGTACACCTTACTTTTCAGCTTCTTTGGCATTCTCCTGTCATAGACTACACCTAATACTTTATGGCATTTGGCTGCAGCCCCTCTGATTCTAGCTTTGACCTCTTCATTCAGGCTACCCTTCTCCTCAGCTACTCCCCCTATATACTTGAATTTGTTTACCTGTTCCATTATCTTCCCTTCTATCTTTATTATAACCTTCTTATGATTTCCCCAATTTGCTGCCATTACCACCATCTTATCTATGCTTAGTTTAATCCCATGTGCCTTCAGACTTGCATTCCATTCTCCTATCCTTTGCTGAAGTTCTAGCTCAGAGTCTGCCTGTACTGCCACATCGTCTGCATACAGCAGCTTTGTTGATCCGTTCCCTCCAACCTGTTTGCTAATGTAGTCCATCACCAGTATGAGCAGCAGTGGGCTCAGAGTTGAACCCTGATGTAAACCCACACCCACTGGAAACCCCTCTATGAGACCAAACACTGTCCGTACTTGTGTCATTGGGTCTTTGTACATAGCCTGCCCTAATTCTATAAATGTTTCTAGGACTTTAAACCACCGCACTACTGCCCAGATCAGCTTTCTTGGGACCTTGTCATATGCTTTCTCCAAGTCTAGGAATGCCCAGTTGGACTATCTCCTTATCTCTAGCTTCTTCTCAAGTATCTGTCTCAGTGCAAACATTGGGTTACTTGTGCTGCATCCTGATCTGAATCCAAACTGCTCATCTCCCATCTTACATTCTACTACTTTGTGTATCCGTTTATCAATCATCCTGTCCAGCATGCCCATATATCTTGCAAATATACCTGCTGTAGTGTTGAGTCAGTAGCTCAGTTTGTTAAATTCCTAGCATGCTGTACATTTTTCCACCCACCTACAGGCATTTGATGTGCTAACATGGGTAGCAGTGAATGCAGTAGCAGCAACCTGTTCTGCTTAAAAATGTAGGTCTCAGTCATTATTTGTTGTATTCAACAGCATGTGCTTGTGAATACTATAAATAATGACTGGTAGCTGTCAGTTCTCTGCAGGTAGACCAGTAGTCCACTCTGTTCCCTTGCATACATGCATCAGGTCCATACATATGCTACCATAGTCTAGTACCCCATACATTTGCTGTGAAGAAGGGTGACTTACCTTGTGAATACAGCAGTTGAGATAGTGCTTCAGGGCTGACTCTGTCTGATGCACACAGTACACAGCCAATACATGGCAAGGTACAGATTGTGTGAATTGGCTGACATCGTTTTTACTATGTATGTGAGTTGGAGTGAGGTGTCAGTCCCTAGGACTCTAGGTTATCAGTGCATGTGCTATGCATTGACTCTTTGCCAAGGCCAGGGCATACTGGGCATGCCTACGTCTGCCTACAGGGACAGGCTCAGGGTGTTCCTCCTCTGAGTCCCCCTGTGGGTGTGGCTGTGGGAGCCATGGCACTGGTGGGGGTCTGTGTGTCCCTTCCCTGTGATGATCCTGCTGCAGCTGTTTCCACAGGATCATATTGTGTAGCATGGCACATACTGTGAGCATCTGAGCACATGTGGCTGGAGAATACTGCAGAGCCCCACCAGATATATCGAGGCAGAGGAACCGTGACTTGAGCAACCCAAACACATGCTCTATGATGTTCCTAGCTTGTGTGTGTGCCTCATTATGGTGTTCTTCAGTAGGTGCGTGTGCATTTCTGATGGATGTCATCATCCATGGTTCCAGTGTGTAGCCAGCATCCCCCAGTAGATGGCTGTACGGGATGCCCCCCTGGCTAACATCTGGTACAGCTGTGATGCATGCCAGATATGGGAGTCATGATAACCACCAGGGATGCCAGCGCACACACTCATGATAATGCCCTGGGCATTGCACATGTGCTAGCAGTTGATGGAGTGATACCCCTTGTGGTTGACATACTCTACCCTCCTAACCAGGGGGTGTTTTGATGTGGACATGAATGCAGTCTATGGCACCCAGTAAATTGGGGTAGTGTGCTACATGGTGGAAGAGACACATACTGCTGGCCCTCTCCTCAGGGGTGTGGGGTAAATAAATGTGCTCACTGACATGTGTTTCTATGGCAGCCAGGAACTGGTGGAGCACCCTGGATGCAGATACCTGTGAGACCCCCATCATGTCCCCAGTTGGTGTTTGAAAAGTACCTGTAGCTGGTATTCTAAGGGCTACACATACCTTTGTTTCCACTGGGATGTGTTCCCCTCTGTTGGCTCTGGGTCTGAGTTGAGGGCACCAAAGCTTGGTGAGTTCTTGTAGTAAGTTTCTCTCCACCCTGTAGTGCTCTACAATCTCCAGCTCATATAGCTCCTGGAAGGTTACCCTGGGCCTGAACACTCTTCTCCTTCTCATTCTAGGCCTATTGTTAGCAGCAGCATCAGCACTGCCCAGAGCCTCTAGCACATACAAATGTAGTAGAGCAGCAGCAGCCCCTAGCATTCTGTCAGTTAAAATTCCCAAGTCTGTATTCCAATGGTGCAGAATATGTGGGAAAAATCAGATTGTAGGGTGTATGCATACTTTATAGTGATGTGCTACAGATGCAGCCTGTGTGATTGGCTAACTATGTTGCATTCCACCTGACAGGTATATCACTGAGGGTTTTGAATGGCCCAGTGTCAGTGGAACTGGGCTTATCAGTAATTTATACATGATTGGCTTCCCCAGGCTATTTCCTGTTTTTTTAAATGCTTTCCCTGCTAAGCACTGTGGTACGGCGCGCAAACCCACGGCACTGGTGTAAACAGTGCTCAGCAGTCTGGACACACTCCAATGCTCAGCATAGTTTAAACAAGCTAAAACATGTGCACTGCAGCTAAACAAAGCTTAGCAGCACCAGACACCCACTTCCCTGCTCAGCTGCATGGTGGGCAAATGGGCGCCACTGAGCTCCAATCCACTTAAACTTATAGTGAGACACCCCTTTTCATGTCAGCTGTCTGTTCTACTGACACCAACATGGTTCTGGGGCTACATGGGTTTTAACTGTGGACACAGTGGCCCCTTTTTGCTATTCAAGTAATCCCAACTCATTTGCATACAGATCCTTGCACATAACCTGGATACTTCCCTGTTCCTGGGCCTGCCTCCGTAGCAGCCACTGAAATCTGCCATTGTGCATACTGCATGCAGGGCCCTATAATGCATTATTCTCACATATCTCTTATTTGTAGTTTTTAAACAATTTAATATTTTTTTTTGCATAACGGCATGTTTGTGTGTTGCTGCGTGCCTGGCAGACTTAATGTGGGTATTAAAAATTTATTATTTTGTATTATTTTGCATTAGATTTTGGACTCACAAGGCATAGCTTTGCACATATATGTGCCTAATATGATAATTCTGACATTTTAATTGGGCTTTTCCAGCCCCTGTTCAGTTTTTACATTTCCGTACATGGACATTTTCTGTGCACACTTCTAATACCAACAAGGGTTCCGCATGGATACCTGTCTGCTTCCTGGATCACAAAACACCATAATTTGCATGCATTTCACCTGCTTATGAGGTGAGTTTGCATGCCATGGATACTTCCGTGTTTGCACGCTCGTGCACACCTCTCTGCTCTGTTTTCTGGATCCACGGCTGCTGGATTCTGTGTTAGCACTGTGCTACCCTGCCTACATGGAAAATCACTCAGTGAAGGCTTTATTGAATTCCCCCTTTGTCTTTATTTATTTTATGCAGTTTTATTATTATGGTACTTTTGAAACACTCATATAAATAAATTTAAAATTTGAATAATAATCCAGTGGTCTCCACTGTTTAATATATGTGTAAGATACATAAGAATATGAGAATATGGATGATTGAAAGCAGTAAGCTACATCCTGTACCTTTCACTCATACTGAGTACTCAGATATTTTATAAATAATCCACAGACCTTGCTTTCACCAAACCATACAGTTTGCACCATGAAATTAATGCATCTCAGTATTTTAATGTACAAAACAAAAAGGAGATGTCTTCCAACTATGCATAACAGCATATTCCTGAATCAGTAGGCTGCAATGATGTGTATCTGTTCTTTATTAATAAATATAAAGACATAATACTGACTGCCCCAATCAGAGCTGTCATATCATATTTTATTTCCTGTGATTTATTATAATTAGGCAGAGCTTTATGGGAGAAATGTCATACAATAAGCAACTAAATGCTGTCAGAACCACTTAATTACAGTGGTGCACAAGTCAGTGTTGTCACCTCACAGCAAGAGGTTCTCTATTTTGATTCTTGGCTGGAGTGCCTTTTGTGTGGAGTTTGCATGGGTTTTCTCTGGGTGCTCCAGTTTCCTCCCACATTCCAAAGACATGCATCTGGAATGTTTCTCCCCAGGCCTCCACTGAAAATGGGCTCTGTACCACTCGGACTTTCCTAGTTAACAAATATTAAATAAATAGAAAACTGTTTAACCTTCTGTCTTTATCTATGCCTCTTATTTTCTTGAATGTCTACTTATTACGGGGTCTGTAGACTATTTCATAAGTCAAATATCCTTTAGATGGTACTGGTGCCCTTTAGTGGAAATCTTTCCAGGATATGTTGTTGTGTCTTTCGGCTTATCCCAGTTAGGGGTCGCCACAGTGGAACTCCGGTCTGCTAATGTTTGGTAGTGGATTTTTATGTGCCATCTTGCTGTGAGGCGACAACGCTACCGTAGCACCACAGGAATGCCACATTTTTTTACAAGCTAATGAACAGAGTGGATGCATTTTAGTATCAATAAACAGAAAAAGCACAGTTTTAATGGATGTATTCCATTTTTTCCAACATCTTTATTAAATATCCACATGTGACAAAGGGAATCTTACATTTATATAAATGAAAAACATAAAATGAAATCACTTTAGTTATAAACAGTGTACATCACAGACACCATTGAAACAACTGTAGTTGTAAACATTACTAATCACTTGTAAACATTCTTATCATTTTCAGCTAAGCATTATATAGCTCATTCAAATCCTGCCACTTAAAGCTTGTACCTGTTCTGCTTATACTTTTCCCATAATTCCCATTTTTTTCTGTGTAGTTTACTCCTTCCCTTTTCTAAAGATCCCAATTTCAGTTGTTTTATCTCAATTACTATATTCACTACTTCTAGTAAAGTTGGTCTAGACTTTGATTTCCATTTTCTAGTAATTGCTTTTTTGGTGGGTTGGATATGGTGGTGAAGCGGTTAGCATTGCTGCCTCACAGTAAGAGGTTCTCCAGTTCAATCCTCGGCTGGGGTGCCTTCTGTGTGGAGTCTGCATGTCCTCTCTGTGGTCGCGTGGGTTTCCTCCGGGTGCTCCGGTTTCCTCCCACATCCCAAAGACATGCTGTAGGTGGATTGGGCACTCTACATTGGCCCTAGGTGTGAGTGTGTGCATGTGTGTGCCTTCTGTGGAAGGTTGGATGCCGGGCTGGCAACTCGACACCATAAAATTCCACTGCCAATCATAAGTGGACAGATGATCCACTGTGGCAGCCCCTAACTGGGAAAAGCCGAAATAAGAAGAAGTAATTGCTTTTTGGGCATTCCATTGTGCTGTATTTCATTAAAGTGAAGCCATTAAACATGACTATCTATAAACATACAGCAAAAATTATACTTTTATATATAATGTATGTCTGAATAAACTTAATCCACTGTGTGTCTACTGTGCAGACATAGCTTGCCACCATTTACAGTGGTTAAATTGTATATTGTTTTCTTGTAAAATGCTTGAAGCATTCAGACACCTAGTATCACAAAAAAAGGAAATCAAAGCTGGAAAAATACATTATTTCTGTTGCATATGCCTGTTTTAGGAAGACAAGTAGTGCAGCAGTTAGTGTTGTTGCCTCACAGCAATACCATCTCTGGTTCAATTCTCAGCTGGGGTACTTTCTGTGCTGAGTCTGCATGTCCTCCCTGCATTTGTATGGGTTTCTTTCGGTTTCCTCCCACATTACAAAGACATGCGTCTAGAGTACTTTTCCCTGGGCCTCCACTGAAAATTGGCATGTTCCAAGTTGGACTTCCCTGGTAAACAAATGCTAAATTAAATAAATATGCAGGAATTACTTCACATATTTTATATTCTGTAGTATGTGCATGCAGTTCATTTGCTTCATTTTCAATTGTGTTACATTACTTCTGAAAAAAAAAATCACATGGACAGAGGCATCAATGGAAAAATTGTAATTTTCACTAATCAGGCAGTACCAAATTCAAATTAATATAGTTTGTACAGCAGTACCATACTCAGGCTTAGTGTGCAATACTGCATAAATCCCGTCACCTGTACATGGTAATCTGATTTATGAGTTAATAAGTGATGCTTGCTGCACCACATCTGCAGTTCTCTTATCTAGATTAAGGTTTTATTTAAAATATAAGAGAGCTTTTATTCATGGAGTAGTAATGGGACAGGAGAGCATACATGTCCAAGCTTACCAGGGTAAAATAAATTCTTTCTTACTGAATGTCAACTATCTGTGCCAAATGTCTGTACTATATTCATCTAAATTACACTACTGCCCTCTTTCCAGAGAGTTAGCCTGACTGTGAACAGTAAAGTGGACTAAAGTTAAACCGAACATATGGTGACATCTGCAAGCCACAGACATTTAAAGCAGATTACAACTTCAGCTGCATTTGACTTCAGATCATCAGCTAAGAAAAGGTTTAACTGAGACATCCTGTATAATGAGGCTAAGGCTAGCTAAAGAGCTTCAGTGGCTTGGTTTTGTTTTGCAAATGCACTGAAATAAATCAGAAACAAAGTCAGCTATTAGAGTCTCTGCCATACCAGGATTCTAAAATCTCAGCATACTTATTTCAGACAAGATACATACAAACTGGGAATTGTGCAAACACATATGTCAGTTTATTTATAATTGTATAACCACTTGGGACTCAAGCAGTTGTAGTAGAACCCTCATAGGCACTACATCGGTGAAAAGCACACAAGGTAATGGGAGGAGAAGTCAGACAATTTTAAGATGCTTTGCAGAGCATCATTATGTGCCTTAGGCTAGGACACTACTATGCAAACTCATTCAGCCTAGCATAGGGATGTATAAAAACAGCAGGCAGTATATAGAGGGACAACACAACACAGCACATATAGGACCATTTTGGCTAGGTTGGTATGCTAGATTGTGCTATGTAATTCAGAACAAGGAAATTCATTGAACTTGCTATGAATTCCTGCAAACTATTTTTCAAAACTGCATGACATCTGAACTTCATCTTCCATAATCACAGCTACACAGTATGTAGTCCTGGCAATTTATGGACATTTATTAGGTGATAGTGATGTCAGGATAGGCCTCTCTTGTATAACACCACATTCATATAGCTGCACTAATACAATAATATTAATAAGAATTAAAAAACAGTAGAACTTTTTTTTAAATTGCAATTCACAAAATGTTTGCTTTGAGTATTTGTATTAACTTTATTCTGAAGACATTAAAATGTTCACTAATTCTTGATACTAATTTTCTAATAGTCTTTCATACATAAAATGCCTCACTGGTACATCAGGAAGCTAAGTAAATCAGGGTATGATCAGAACTGCAACTGTACTGCTCCTCAGGAGAAAACAATACTAAAGGAAATCCACACTAATAACCAAGCAACTCTCAGCAGTCCTGCATGATCTTGTCATCCTTAGCCACAAGAAATTGTGCAGCTTTCTCACATTTAAAATAAGAAAATCTCTATTAGGAGTGAGACATTCTGGACTGCATAGCATGTTCACTATATAAAAGAGCACAGCAAGCTTACTTATTGTAGAAAAAAAATCTCATCGGACATGCAAATTGCTATCTTTATTTTATTTATTTATTTATTTTATTTTACATTTGTTAACCAGGGGTGTCTGACTGAGCCGAAAAGGCCCTTTTTCAGCAGAGGCCCGGGGAGAAAAGCTCCACAAAGAAAAATTACAGACACATTTAGTTATTTAGACATGATCAGTATACACACAAATTACAGGAGACATGTTTTTACAGTGGTATGCGGCACATAAACAGTTACAGTGGAGAGAGCAAACAAAAAAATATTAATTTTAAAAATAAAGGTAATTAATAGATTTGTGATGTACAGCTGAAATTTGGAACATAGGTAGAATACATACATAGTACACAGGTACTGTACATACATTGTAGATTAGCCAGTGTTTGTGAGTAAGATTGAAAACTATTATCAAGTGCTCTAGATTTTGTATGTATGTGTCTTACATAAGACATTTGGTTTCATTTCTCCATGTGTTTTGGGTTTCTAATACCATGATGGGAATAGACCCCATCCTAAGTCAGGCTATGATTGGCATTTATGAAATTAGCATTGTTTCAGTCTTTGATGTTAGCAAAGAGTGCTGTTCTCAGCACCTGACATGTGCCATTATAATTTTTTTATTAGACCCATTGATCCTACTACTATTGGACCTCTCTGGGTATCTTAATTTTACAATGCTTTCATTTCTTCTTGCAAATCATGCTATTTTATGACATTCCCAGGAACTCATAAACATTGTGTACATGATTGCCCAGCTGTGTGCAGTGAGCAGCATTGTTAAATTAATATGCAAGACTGCAATTTACTCAATACAATGAGCAGCCCCAGCTCAAGCCCACAACATGGGCTGTCAACCACACTGGAGTAAGGTAGGGCTTGTGTACATAATGGATCACAACACGCAAAGTGCCTCACAGACAGTTGCAACAGCACCATCAGGTTGTTAGTAAACTGCGGAAACTATTAGAGCTGATATACAACAGTTGTAAATAGGCTTTTAACACTGTTGATGTCCCCTATGCATCACTTACGGCCTCCGTTACATGTCCAGCAGCAGAATCATACTGCTAGAGGCAAATCCTAAACATTTCTTGACACAAAATGACAATAACTATTCCTCCTCATTCATTATCTATGGTACGTTGTGCTAACCATCACACAACATAATACATCATTATACTGGGCATGCTCATAAGGAAGTACAGCAATTACTGAATGAATATCACCTACCCATCTCAAAAACATAAAATATCATAATACAGGTCCTATAACACTTAGTGACCAATATGTAGAATTTTACACATCAAGATTTGTTGCACAAGCCATTTTTGCTTGTGGCCACTATATTGTCAACAAAATATTGAATGGCACAAATTATTGGATTTAAAAATACGCAGTGTACACTAAGATCCTCTTGACCTGTGCATAAACTGATTATGCCATACAACAAATCATATATCATTTGTTAGAAAACACACACTCGAAATGATAACTTGAACATTGTATTTAAATGCATATGACTTCCATAAGAAGAAGTACAAAAGATGGCTTTTCTTTCTTTCCCAAAGTAAACATGTCCACTAATTGAAACTGTAGACATCAACTCCCTTGGAGAAACCTATCCTGCCTGTTTGATTCCCCTTATACACTCAGTAGTTATTCCTTGACATATTTAAACATCTGCCTTTCCAAGTTCATAGCCTATAGAACTGTATATTAATTGCTGACACAATAGAAGAAATCATGTCAGAAGTGTCATAAAACACACATGTGAAGGGAATACATCAACAGTGTGTTGGAATGATTATGGATTCCTTAACATATAGTTTGAGGATCCTTTAGTCACATTGATGTCCACAAAAATGTGAGTCAGACATATCACAATCTGTTGAATAAGCTAGTCTTGTCTGCCAGTATTGTCTTACATACATAACTAGTTTAGAACCCATGTGTGTCTATGTCCACAATCTATAGAGCTGTGTATTAGCTGCTGATGCCATGGAAAAAGTCATAAGTAGATGTGTCAGAAAGCACACACTTGAACAAATGATTTAGTAGTGTGCCTGATTCCATATGCCTCACCTAAAAAAAGGTTGGAGGATTCAGAGCCTTGTAGGCATGTACTTGTTCCCCTAGGTTGAATTATCCATATAACTGTTGATTAAGCCATTCCAACCTATTTTTAATGATCTAAAATACAACTACAGTAAATAGACATTATTGGATTTGAACATCTGCCTACCTATATCTACAATCAAGAAAAATTGGTATTAACTGCTCATGCCACAGGAGAAGCCAGAGTAGAGGTATCAGAACACACACACACACACACACACACACACACACACACACACACACACACACACACACACACACACACACACACCTGAGGGGATGACTTAAGTAGTGTGTTTGAATGATTATGGCTCACATACAATACTGTTTGAAGGCTCAGAATTCTTTATCCATGTAAGTGTTAATGCAGATGCTTGTTTTCCATCTCACCATCTTTTAAATAAGACCACTCTGTCTGCAATATTCTCTGATGCAGGTACAAAACTTATACTCTGCTAGACTTGAAACACTGTTTGTCTAAGTCCACAATCTATAGAACAGTGTATTAGATGCTGATGCCACAGTTAAAGTCTTACTACAAGTGTGAGATGACACACAAATGAAGGAATGACTTCATCACTGTGCTGCAATGTTTGGCCTAAAATGGAGTGAAGGAGTGCATGGAACTCTCTCCCTATATATATAGATCTGTTGAATAAGCCAGTCTTACCTGACACCATAGTCAAGCACACTCATACTTGTTAGTTATTGCTAGATTTGAAAACCTGCATACCTAAGTCTGCAAGCTATAGAACTATGCATTATTATCTGCTTATGCCACAGGAAAAGTCTTACTACAAATATGAAACTGAAACAGCACATATTTGAAGGGATGGCAGCATCATTGTGTAGTGAGGCAAATGTGAGTGAAAGAGTTGAAGGAATCTTCTCCCTGTTTATGACATATGTTTGGTGAATGGACAATGTGGTGTGACAGACAGAGAGATAGACAAAACATCAATATGTTGTTCACAACATACAACATACTGTAGCAATAACTCACATAATTCACATTAATTGTTGTGTTTGGAATGATGTACATGTGTGTCACATTAAGGTGTATTGAGCAATTATGTGATGGGTGATAGTCACAGTTGCCAATCAGTGGAGTGTCACTTATGCACTTCTGACTGTTTATCTCAATATCATTGTATAAGAGTCTTGTGATTCTGATCATTAATCATTGATAGCTCTTTGTGATGTGAGTACAGTGTGCAAGATAACTACAAGCTATACATGCAAAACAGATACACTGCACTCACTAGTTCATTGGAATACACTTGGAAAGGTAATGTGTGTTATTCTAACTATCATTTACATCATGAGGTAGGTAGAGATAATTCCAATTAATCCTTCATACCTTGAGTATAATAAGTCAATAAAGAAACAATAGAAGCCATTAACATTACTTATAATCTGCTACAATCACATATTGAAGCACACTGCTGGCAAGCCTATTTGCATGTCCAAGACAAAGTATTACAGCGTGTGCAATTATTTTTTCAGTTTTTAACTCAGAACAGGATGCAGCAGTGGTCTTTGAGCAGTGCCAAATTTCACAAAAAGAAATAGTACAGGTATATAGACAATTCTGTTTCTGAGATATTTCTGTCCAAGTGTGTGTGTTGTGTTAATCTGTCATCATTGAGACTTCTGTCATATCATTTAAAGTGCTCACAATAGAGTGCTAGTATGGGCATGATGCTGGTGGAGTATGTAAGGAATAAGCAGGATTGTAATATCTACTGCCAATACTTCACCAGATAAAATGTTGATAAAAAGAAAACTTTAACAAATGTTTTATATAATGCTGGATTAGAACACCTGCTAATGGAAATCCACATTCTCTACATCAGAGCACAATCTCAGCACACCACAGCAGAAATCATGTTTCTGCTAGCAGAGATCACACACTTTATGGGACAATGAGAAAAGCATGAAGCAAGAAACTTATGTTTCCATCAGACTTTATAACAGAAATGAGAATTGAAACATCCCAGATGGAGTAAATTAAACCCTGGAGCGTATTATGCATATGATAATCACTGTAGCCTCATATGCTATTAGTACTGCTTTCTGTCACACAGCGGGGCTAAATGCACCAGCATGATGAACACCATATGAATGTAGCCAATGGCAAATTCATAATGTTCTTTGCCATAGGGGTGTGAAGTGTTATTTACTGTCAATAAACAGTTTTGTGAGATGCTAACCATTGAGCAAATACTGAGGACAGAAATACAGATTTTGGTTTATAGGCCATTTGTGACCATGTTTGCATGGAATGTGAATCTATTTTTGACCAGATTAAATATGTGAAATAGGGTTGATGGAGCACTTATGAAAATGGGGAGTATGCAGCGGATAAACCATTGGTGGTATTATTAAGGAATGTGCAGGATGTTGGTGGGACAGCACCTTAACTATCCACTTTTTCACAATTTAACACTGAAGTTCTATACATAATTTGATAAAAAATGTCAGTAACATAATAAAGGATGTATGAGAACAATTTAATAATGTTGTGTGACTAAATGGATAAAATCAATTGTGCCTATGAAGGCTGCCAGCCTAGCCAGATAGAATTTTGCAGATAATTCTGTCATTTGTAAATATGAATGTAAACTATAGGCTTGTTGTCTTAAATGTAAAGAAATACTGTTACATGTGGAACTGGAAATAAATGTGCACTCTACTGACTAAAGTAAAGCATGTGGTGACCCTTTGATGTAGACAGTCTAGATGAAGGAATTCTTGCTATTGTTTTAACCAAGAGTTAAATTGCTAGATTTAAACATGCACATTTATTTTTATTGCTCTGTTTCCTGACCAGCTGCAAGATAACAAAAGGAGGTATTAAGAATGTAAATGCAGTTTTTGTTAGCCTGGGAACCCAGGGAAGTGTGAAGAACAATGTAATGTGTAGCCTGGGAACCCCTGGAAAGTGTGAAGAATGATGTAATGTGAATCAGAATTGCAATTTCAATTTAAACAGAGAGAACCAGAGAGGATTAAGTATTTTTGTCTTGACCATCCAACTCATCAGCACTCTGTCTGTTTTTTATGTAAGTTATCTTAGATTTGTGTTTTCTTTTAGAAATGGCTAGAAACTAGAAAGATTAGACTAATTGTTTTTCTGTGATGTCAGAACTGCACTACTGAATTATTTTAAGTATTTCTCTGTGATCTCTGAACTCTTGACTAGCACTGTGTAGTACGAAGTATTATTGTGTATTTTTATTATTTATTAAATATTTTAAAACCTTTTAACTGTGGCTGTTTTGCATAGAGATAATTTAAGCTCTAGTGTACATTGCATATTAATAGTGATTACTGTACCAAGTCACTGTAATAAGCCTTGACTCTTTAGTTATACTATCAATTGGATAATAATATTGCACAGTAATAATTGGACACCCTTTTAAGGGCCTTTGAGTAGTTGATAAATATTAGCTGGGTGGTGGCAGGTGGTACTACCGTATAGTCTGGGTAATAGGGGCACAGCTGGAAAACCTGTGCCAGCCTTTCTCAGGAGTGTCTGTGTGGTTGTATAAACTCTTATCTCAAAGTGTGTGTGTGTGTGTGTGTGTGTGTGTGTGTGTGTGTGTGTGTGTGTGTGTGTGCGTCAGCTACTTGGGCAGGGACATGAAGCACTGGTTGGACAGAGGATGCTGGAGGTTTTAGCTTGCCCAACTAGGCTGAGATCTGGACCCTATAGCTGTGCCAGTGAGGAGTCTTATTGGGGACCTGGAGAGCAAGGGAGTGACCAGCCCCAGACTGACTGCGATCTCTGTGTGCTCTTAAGGGAAATTGCATTTTACTGTGTGTATTTGTTATCCTTTCCTTCATATATGAGATGCCCTCTCTGGTCTTAGTGGTGAGGACTGAGGCTCCTTGACTGCTGGGCCAGAGAACGGGCGTCACAGTGCCCTATATGCACATATGCAAAATGGAGAGCTATATATGGAGTCTTATTTTGATTTGTACAAAGTTTATGGGTAAACACCTGAATAAACTATATAAATTAATAAACAATTAACCTTTTAATAGCTTTGCTCTCATTGTTGCACTCTGTAAGTTATATCAACAAGTTGGTGGTTGGTGGGGAAAAATTGCCCTTGTTCTTTTTTATGCCTATGCTTTTGTTTGTCACTTATGAATGCTACATTTAAATTAAATTAAATTTGGGAGAATTTCATTTCCTCTTGTAGGCAGATGAAAACTGCAATGCCAGAGCAGGTCTGAATTCCTACAGGTTGGAAATTCCATGCCTAAAGAAACTAAAGCTTGAGTTCTATACCAATTATTTTGTCATTTTTAGACCAGCACTGTGATGTTGTTTATCATATGTACCACTTATCAAAGTCTTTCGCACTTCCTCAAATATCTCCTATAGTACAGTCCTTTTCCCATTCAAGTCATTTGTACATCCTTGAAAATGACAATGAACTTTGTGCCTTGTGGGGATGCACCATGATCCAAAATATATGCTCCATGGTCCTCAAAACCATGGCATCAGACATGTACCTTAACTCTGTATTCACTCTCACTCATATTGATGATTCCTTGTTGACTGAATCCTCCAAAATATATTTCCTTGCCTTGATGACAAAACCTATGGCTGTAGCCAAGGCCTCTCCTGTTGTAATAGGTTCAGTTTAGTGGATGCATTGTTTGGATATCTGAATAAAAAAGGACAAAAGCATTCAATGGTACTACTTTGCTTTCTGCTGTCCTTTTCTGTACTTTTTCCTTTTGACTGGCTACTGGAGAACTTTGAACATTACATGACAGTTGATTATTTTTTGGTTATTAAATGTTAAAATGATACTGTCTCTCACTGAGGTTATATTCCTGACTTTGAATATGGTCCAGTGAGATCAATGCTTTATCTCAGTTAACACATACAAATAAATTAACAGATCATCATGGCAAAGCAAGTACCATGTCTCCCCTAAATGTGATAGTGCAGAAGAATGTTACAAATAAAATATCCATTTACTAGCTGCTCTATATTCATGGGTGTTTTTCCAAGCACGTTCGGCTTTTTCACTAGGCTTTGACTTATGTTTAGCTCAGCAAATTAGGCAAACCTTCCCCCAGCAGTAATACCGTGTGTGTGTATTTTGCCAGTCCTGTCTTTGTTTTCTTTCTTTATTTTGTTCATTCCTCCTCGTCTTACTTTTGATTACCTATTACATACATACAGAACCTTACTATGCTATTTTCATGGTTATCATTCTTATTGCATTGTTAGAACATGGGATCCCAATATCACAGGATTTTCTGTTTTTCTTATATTCTGTATAGTTGCTGTAGTTTGCAAATGTATCTTATTTATCAATTACCACTTGAATTGCAAACAGATATATTAGCTTCTGAAACTGTATATGATATTGTACCTATTTTATGACTATTTAGCATTGTAATTGCTATATACACTGGAGCTTTTCTCCCTCAGTGTCCACTGAAAATGAATCAAAATCTCATTAGACAGCTCATTAAGCAAAACAAAGCAAGACAAATCATAAATATATATTATATTGGCAACAAGTTTTCTTTGATTTGAGCATATCCCATCTGAGTATCTATAAATACTTTTGACTAATGCACAACTGATATACTTTACTGCAATATCATAAACATATTTTACTGGAAGATCACAACTTTGCATTCTGACTTGCATCAACTTCTACTATAACTGGATTGTTTACATAATAGCATTTAATCATGGTGCTTCTGTTACTGACTTCTTAAGTATTTCAAAACATGTTTTTATTCATGGCTCCATTCAAAGGTTAAACCTTGATTTAGTTGACTTCTAAAAGCCTTATACGAGGCCTAGTTGTCTTAAACATGTTAGGCATAGATTTGGAAGAGATGGAATTATTCCCAGAAATCATTAATTCTTGCTTGTCTTATGGCATTCACATTTGTGTCATTCTTCTAATTTACTCTAAGTCTGACTTCCGCCACTATGATATCAGAATAGGACCCATATAAATCAGACCTATCTCTAATTTTACATCTCCCTTTATTTAATTAAAACTTGTACCATCTCTGTTCATTCATTAGTTATATGTCTTTTACTATTATCTTCTTGTGCCTAACAACATACAGCAGATCATCAGTTCTGTATGAATCAGATTCCAAGCCCCTTATTACTTATAGAAACTTCTGCTTCTAACATTTCTGGTGCTGAAGAAATGCCAAACATAAGTCTCAAGAAGATATATAATCTTAAAAGTGTACTAAATGTAGACATCTTGGAGTTTTCTTCATCTAGTTTTACCCACCAAAATCAATGATTTGAATCTAATATTGAATGTACTTAGCATTTAGATACTCAAGATGACTTCCTCATCAGTAACCTGTGGATGATTGTTCCCTTTTAATCACTTTACTCCTTTATTCAAGTCTTGTGCATCAATATAAATATCTTGTACTACTCCATAATAATGATCGTGACATTCACCCATTCTGTTGGTTCTGTCTGAATCTTAATGACACACAAATTTCCTATTTCATTTCTGCTCACATATGTTTTTGAAAGGTACTGGCATTTTCCTTTCAGTATGTATTACAGGCTCAACATTTGCATGTATTTGCTCATAAAATTCTTCTCCAAGTTATCTAGCCTGTAAATAAATCAGAATAGCCATGCACTATGACTCCACAGTATTCAGAATAACTTTTAAACTTTTTCAAAATTCCTCTGTCTATGTAGTCTGTGCTTATGACTGAGGATAAGCTTCATCATGGCAAACTTCTAACAAGCCTGATGTACCAGAATATTAGTTGAGTTTTCATGTAATTTACATTGGTGATTCAGTGCCACTATCTGAAAGAGAATTTCATGCTTTCTATTTTTATATTTTTTGGAGCTTTTCTCCTTGGGCCTCCATGGAAAATAGGCTTTTACCCAGTCAGACTTTTCCAATAATCAAATGTCAATAAATAGATAAATTATATTTGCATACCAGTAGTTTTGATCTAGAGGCTTCACTCTTATTTTTTTTATTTCACACATTCACATTTTCAATTTAGTCTGTTAATTTGAAGAAAAGTCAACATTAACGTTTCACTCATATAACTTGCAAAATGTACTCATCATATTTTGTTTTTAAAGCAAAGCTGGTCTAATTACTAACATTGAAAATTACCTTGCTACAATGCAATTTATCAGAAAATTAGAAGCTGTAGATTCAGGAGCCCTGACATTGATTGTGAGCAGAATAGATTTACTTCACATTGCAATTCCTGTTTGTATTACACTAACTTACCTTTAATTTCTCTACAAACTATCTAAAATATCTCAAAATATTAAATGATTGTCATGTACTTTGTATCAATTCTTAACCAATGTTTTTATATTATGACTAATTTGTAGAAGATTGTAAAATTATTGTTTTTAAATGTTTTGTAATCATTTGGAGCTTTTCTCCCCAGTCCTCCACTGAAAATGGGCTTTTATCCATTCAGACTTTCTGGTAATCAAATGACAATACATAAATAAATCTGGTGCAACAACTGCTTTATCTTTAAACTTAGTAAATATCTTAACCTTTAGGTGATTGCATATGTGTATTATGTAATGTTATAATTTTTCCGTGAAATTTATATTTAGCATTTATTTGCTTCAGTGATAACAACAGATAATCCTTAAAGGTCTATTGTAGAAGGAAATCTGAAAATAAACCCTATTTTATCTTATCTTTATATTCTATTTTATACTAATATCTCAGTGGCATCCCAAGCAGTCATTACAAATTTTTGTTTTGTTCCAACCAAAAATGTCCTGATGAAGGGTAAAACCTACAAAACTAATATTTCGATTTTTTTTAAACAATGAATCACTTACCTCCTAAAGTCAGTCACTTTTTGTTACTGATATCAGTTGTTTTCTTCTATGTCTTCAAAGTAAATGGCCTTCAAATTCTTAAAGACTCAATAGGTTTACAGCTGCAGCAGGGAACAAAACTGTACATGAAACTAAACAGTAAAACAGCTCTAAATTCTTATTAGAGGTTCAGTAGCTTTTATGACACTAGTGGGTAGGAAAGAGCAAGGAACTTCAAATACCTTATTACATGTTTTTTTATGGTAACAAAATGTATTTTCTAATGTGTAAGATGATATAAGAATCAAGAAAACAAATTATGTGTAACCAGGTAAAATCTGACAAGAATGCATTTTTGAGATTCTATAACAATTCTGTAATGGGTGTTAATTCCAATTGTGTTAGTAACAGCAAAAAAAAAATAGGAATACCTTTGTACTACCATAATCAGTGGGGTCTATATTAGATCACCAAATGCTTTAAAATTTCAAACTTCTTCTTATTTGTAAAATATATGTAGTGTATCAAATATATTAATGTTAATTTATCTTCCATGACATTAACCTTTATACTTAATTTGTAATACAAAAATTGTATAAAAATATATAATAATTATACCTGATACACTCCTAACCATCTTACATCTAATATGTTTAAACATAGCTGTTACTTTATATACTATAATATTAATTTTAATTTTAATTTTACACTTCCAAATTCATCCCATTTGGAAAAATTTGTTCCCTAACCCTAAGGTCCATCACTATCACACACTCACCTCACCCGCTCCCTAACCCTAACTCACCTAACCCGCCCTAACACTCACATCCACACAATCGCACACTTACATGAACCCGACCCGTAACTTTCCACCACAGCACTGAAAATACTGAAGCAACAGAAATGGACAACCAGATTCTTTCCCTAGGAAAACAATTTGTGTTTCTGTTGCGTCGATATTTTAAGCTTTTGCTTACATAAGTTCGATCAACCACCGTTCGCTTTTTTAAGCATTCAATAATCTAATATAGACCCAATCAGTGGATGCTTAAAATGTTAAGTGAATTTTGTTGACAGTTTGGTACATTTTAGGAAATAAGGAATTAACTGAAACTGTGAGTATATCCTCCATTTTTTGTCAATGAAAGGTCTTCTAATTTGAAGGCATTATTAGAATAGCTGGATTTGTAAGATGAACAGATTTGTTCATGAGGATTCATTTTTCCTTGTTACTCTCATTAAAAGGTCTATAAGGGAAAGTAGTGTTCTGCAATTCCATAATGGTGCTGTAACTAGCTTTGTGCTTAAGTGACAAGACCTTTGTGAACAAAACCTTTAGAAAGCTCTTCTGGCAGTTGTATGAACATATGATTGGTATCACAAACAAGGCTACTACTAATGCTCTATTTAGGTATAATACAGTATACAAATGGTTCAAGAAATTCACCCTTTTTGGTCCTGAATCATGTGCCACAGGAACACAGGGCAGGTGATTTTGGCAGTTTAACTGACAAGATAGAGCTGAGTTGGCATGTACACCTCGACTCTTTATTAGCCCTGGCATTAATCACAGCATTAATATCAAATGTGTCTTAAAACATGCATCCTGTTAAGATAAGTAAACCTATATTATGCCAGGATGACTGTTGTTTTAAACATTTTAGTATTTTTACTTAACCTTTTTCTCTTATAACTTGAATGGGGTTGTATTTATATGGTTGATTCATTCATTTCTGTATCACTGAAGAAGTCTTGTTTCATTACCGAAATGAAAGTGCTCATTTGTGTTGGTATAAATGTGCACTTGCTTTAAATACCTGGGTCTATTTTTGTTTTTTCCTTGGCTTTGTTTTCTGGAATCAAACACTATTATAAAAGGTTTTGTTATCTTTTTTCCTTCTTTGCATGTGCCATCCTTGACTACAGTGAACTAATGCACTTCTTGGTGGGTGCTTGTCTCTTGTTCTTCATGCTAACTTGATGAAATATCCAGCCTCCAGAGTCTGTGAGTATTGAATTAGACCATGTTGTACATGTAAAGTATATAATGACTGGCATGCAGTACAGTAACATAGATGTAACCCTTAATAGTTGTCTATCATAGAATAAAAAAAACATTATACACTTTACAAAAAATATTAATCTGTTAGAATTTGTTTTTACTTGAATATAACTGCATTTATTTGATTATTTCCTATCTGATTAATTGTGCTGTGCATTTGTATGTTGAAGTCTGTTGTAGATTACAAAAAAAAAAAGAAAACACCTAACTACCACAGACTGTCAAACTGTGTATCCTAAGAATTGCATCATTAGAGTTCTAGGTCACATGAATTATATAATTCTAATGATGCAATTGTTAGGAGACACAGTTTGAGAGTCTGTCACATGGTTAGCTGTGGTGGTACAGCTGTTAGCGTTGTTGCCTCACAGCAAGAGGCTCTCCGGTTCGACTCTTGGCTAGAGTGCCTTCTGTGTGGAGTCTGCATGTCCTCCTGGCAGCCGAATTCACTTTAAAAGACATGCAGGTAGGTGCATGCATGAGTGGGTATGCCTTCCTGTCAGGTTGGGCGCCAGGCTGGCAACTCGACACCGTACAAATTCACTGCCAATCATTAGCAGACCAGAGTTCCACTGTGATGACCCCTAACCGGGAAAAGCCAAAAGACAGTTTTTAGAATTCTAGGTCACATGACATGGAATTAGTAAGTAACTGGACAGCTGTTCAGCCTATTGTAAATGCCAACACAAGTTTAATAAAGAAGCATAGTTCCACTGAAGTATCTAAAGTAAAATCTTATTTATTTTGCAATCAGAAAGCCCACATTTCAAAATGAGAGCATAATTATGGCAAAAAAAAAATTGTAACAAAACTCTTTGCACCTGATCTTTATCATTGTTTCTATCATGTTAACTGTTTATGTAGATTGAGGATTCAGAAGAAACTCTGATAAGGGAAGCATTTCTAAGCCTTGGCACTGAGAAGTATATATGAAAATTACAACCATTAGTATGTAACCCATTTTGGGAGTTTACTGGTTATGGCGTATCACATTTTTATAGCTTCTTATTAAAGCTTTCAAGATAATGTGCTGCATATTTTCCCATATGCCAAAGACTGTATTAATTCTGATAATTATGGACTTAACTGCAGATAGGGAGTTACCCTTTTCACATTGAAAGTGCTTCTGTGCCTGGGGGTTTATTATTTAATAATCTTTCTTTGCATTTCTGACTGTTGGTGTTATGGTCCCTATGAGAGTATTGTTATACCAGCTCTGTGTCCCAGTCCCAGCTCACAGTCTGACATGTAAATTATTCCTGAAAGAAAACAGCTGTGAGTACATTAAGGCTTCACGTTCCTTTGGACTAAAGAACTTTTGACAGGACATAGTTAGAATGCACATTAAATTTCATGTCATGAGGAGTTGTGTGACTCACAAAAAATAATATGTAGAAGAAAAATGATGCTAATTTGTTTGATGCAGTAATGGGATTTCAAAGACCTTTCTTTACTCTGCACATAATAGAAATATTTAAAGATTTAGTTTCCTATTTCTGTTGTGGCTTTCAGTCTTACGTCTATGCTTTATATATACTTTCTATGGGAACTTCATTGTATCCACCTTCAAGTTTGACATTAGATTTAATTATTTTTCAAAATTATGATTTGCCTTATTGCTTTAGATTTCTCTCTGCTGCTCATGATCATTTTAAATGTATTGTAGCATACTATTTATACAAATTATTTTAAATAAATGTGTATGTAGAATGTTTCTTTATATTTAAGGTTATTATATTACTGTAACACTGTATCACCACTGGGAGGTATTCAAAAACATCTTCCAGATCTAAGCAGCATGCCGTGCAGAGTTTGTCAGAGTTGTGCTGCTTGGCTATAATGAGGTTCCAGGACATGAATAATTATCATGCCTCCAAATCTCATTAAGTCCCTCAAATACCTATGAATCACCTATAGTTGAGTAAGACCAGGTGGTGATAGACACCATGGTCCAAAGATTGCAGCTACATATGACTGCACTACACCAGTCTGCTTAAGAAGCGAAACACCAGTTCTTATTATGTGAATAGGGGCAATGTGACTAATAGCTGTGTATATCCTTAATAGAAAATGCATAGTCCAGATGCCTTTGAACCAACATAGTAATGCAAATCCCATAATGTCAAAGACTACTGTGATAATCTGAGGCATAATTAATATAGGCCACACCCACAGTCTACCATATTTGCATGCATCTCAGAAAACAACAATCTTGCTCAAATCAGCTGTGCGGCTGAGTAGTGACATTTAGAGAATCATACTAAGCTTGCATAATGAGAAAAAACATGCAAAAGGGTGCTTATGTAATATGCAACCTTTTATGACTACCACCCATTATGTTACTAGAAAAGTAATCCTTTCACAAGCATTGCTTAACTGTGCATTATTGTTTTCATAAATGATGATATTATTTGCATATTTTCTTTCCAGCACATGGATACTTTATTATCTCATTTGAGAAATGTCATTCACACACACTTTACTGAATGTTAAAGGATGGTATAAGAAACTTAAAGAAATCCTTGATGGATTATCCATTTGCAAATGCAAAGTGAAACTGCTGAGTGGAGTTATATAAGAAAAAAATGATGAATACCTTTCCACTGCTAAAGTTAAACTGCCAAAAGAAGAAACGTGAACAAATGGCAGAAAAAACAGCCACGGCTGACACAAAGGTGTATCGCATAACTGAATACGAAACCTGAAACAGACAAGAGTGCTGTCCTCAATGTAGATGCTGGTAATCCGTTAAAAACAGGTTTTTAATTTCACCAAAATTAAAAGTCAACACAATAAAATGGTCCCTTCCTTTTCAAACGATATGCGCTTTCAAATAATCTTCATCAGATCGTTAAAAAACATGGGACTCCAATTATGATTATATGCAAATTAACTAAACACCAGACCAATGGAAATTCTAGCTTTCGATTGCTATTGGTTTGGTGTTAAGTTAATTATTGAACATGAACATGTATATATTGATGTAAGAAAAGTGATGAACATGTAAAGTGATTGGATTAAACAATTGGATTAAACAAAATAAATGTTCGGAAACTAGGTTTCCCATTGGTTTGATGTTCAGCTAATCTCCATACAAACACAATTGGAAGCCAAATCTGAAGGAAAGGAGATCCACCATTGGGCGACATGAAGATGTGTTGGCCATAGGACCTCTTTATTGGCTACAATAGTTCTTGAATATGATGGATGAGCATGCAAAGTGATTGGGCAAAATAAAACAAATGATCGAAAGCTAGAATTTCCATTGGTCTGGTGTTTAGTTAATTTGCATATAAACATAATTGGAGTCCCATTTTTTTAATGATCTGATGATTATTCGAAAGTGCTTATCGTTTGAAAAGAAAGGGACCATTTTATTGTGTTGACTTTTAATTTTGGTGAAATTAAAAACCTGTTTTTAACGGATTACCAGCATCTACATTGGGGACAGCACTCTGTCTGTTTCAGGTTTCGTATTCAGTTATACGATACACATTTGTATCAGCCGTGGTTGTTTTTTCTGCCATTTGTTCACGAGTTATATAAGAAGGTGACAAATATCAAAGTGGAGAGAAGGAGGAGTTAAGTTTGGACATGGAGAGAATGAACAGGTGTGAGGGAGGGACTTAGAATTAAAAACAAATGGCTACTGAGAGTCAGAGAGTCATTCTAATTCTGTTGCAGAGAAAATTTCACTCAGTCCTACATAGGGTGATTTATTTATTTATTCTTATTACATTTATTGACCATAAGAGTCTGACCTGTCAGAATTTGTCCCTTTTCAGCTGAAACCCAGGGAGAAAAGCTCCAGACAATTACATAAATTACACAAATTACATATAGGTACAATTGTACAAACTGCTCATATAAGTTATTAATCCAGTTATACAAGTTGAGAGTTTAGACTAGTTAAGATAGGTACAGAACAATGTTCTGATTTCTTAAGATTAACAAGTAAAATTCAATTATATATATTCCAGTAAAAAATCAAGTGATCGTTATAGTATTGCAGTAGGCTTTACTGAAACAAGATTGAAGTAATAGAATAGTTTGAGGTTATACAGTTGGGTATGTCATTGGAGACTTATAATGAAAGTGCTCTAAATAAGGTAGGTTAGAATAATGTGTTGTTGTGATAGTCAAGTTAATCTGGAGTGTCACAGTAACATAACCAATTGTTCTTGAGGTTTTGTTTTAGGTTGGTTTTAAAGAGATTTAGATCATTCATTTGTCTTAGCTCATGTGGGATATCATTCCCTGCTCTTGATATGGAGTTGGAATAAAGATTGTATCTTGACTTGTAAGTTGCTTCTGATACTATAAGAAGCAGTTTATCACTTGACCATAATGTTCTATTTGGTGGATAGGGAACAAAAGGGAACTTCAAGTTAATGGATTTTAATGTTTTTTGGAGTATTTTATGGACTGTCATTAGTTGCAGGTAAATGAGTATGTGGGGGAGTTCTAGCCAGTTTACAGATTTTAAAGCTAAACAGTGATGGATTCTATGGGGCCAGTTTGTGGCAAATTTAGCTATTTTATTATAGCATTGCTGAATTTTTGTGGTAGTGGAGGAACTTATTTGCTTAGCACTGGAGAGGCGTAAAAGAGGACAGGGAGAAGAAATGATTCAGCAATACTCTTACTGGAGTCTGAAAGGAAATGTCTAGCCCTGTCAAGGCAACCTAGTTTATTGTGAGTTTTTTGATGGCCTGAGATATTGTGACACCTAGCAGCTTGGTTTTAGAAACTATTTCAATTCTAGTGTTGCTATTAGAGGTGAAAGTGAACAGATCATTTTGTTCATTTAACTGTTTTGCGGAGAATAACATTACCATGTTTTTGGGAGGGAGGTTGAGAGCTGGTGAGTCAAGTTTCAGTGGAGACAAAGCAGTCTTGGGTATGCTGTTGGGGGGTTGTTAGGTCTTTGGCTGATGGCAGGTCATAGGTCCATAGGTATATACTAGGCTAATGACCACTAGGGCCTTTATAAGCCTAGGCATGCAACCCAAGTGTGTCCCACAAGTTATATGCTTTAGATGTTTATATAGCAGATGATTGTTGGTTACAACATGATTTACTGACTGCATCTGTCCATCAGAGACATACGCACCAGACCAGGAGTGAATTTTCAATTTCCCATATAATGGTTCAAAATATGCTTAAATAGGGTTAGGCAGGACTTTGTTTTACATGGATGGGGAGCATATTCAAAAGAATGGGAATTTTCTGAAATACATATCTGTCTCTCCAGCATGTCCTATTTATATAGCAAGCAAAATTTAGGTCTTTAGATCTAGTAGTTCTGACTTGTTTGTTTTGCAGATGTGCAAAATGTTCATCAGAATATGGATTTTGTAAGGGATGCCTTATATGTCAGACATAGATCACCTCTCGGTAGATTGAAGGAGACTGAGTATAGGGATAGAGCTTTTAAGTGATACAAATAGGACATTCTGTTTATACCTTTATTCTTTTTGTAAGGAACCTTTGCGGATGTTCCAGTTGCTGCATGTGTCTGGTCAGGTATGTACCAAAGGGGGACTCAATGATGGGTCTGATGAGGGTCGAGTATAGTGTTACAATGATTTCCCTAGACCTAGATGCCATGCCTTTACCTATAAGTTGAGGAACATTGAAGGATTTCCTTACTACGTTTGTGATATGTTGGTCAAAAGCCAGGTTACTGTCTACACATGTTCTAGATACCTGACTTGTGGGTCAGCTTTTAGGGGTGTTTTATCAATTATGTAGTTTTTTGGGGTGGCCATCTTCCCAAAAGGTACTATAATACATTTCTTGGCATTAAGTTTTAAGCCATGGCCTTGGAACCAGTCAAGGATTCTATGACTGCCAACAGTTTGTAGTCATCTGCAAACTTGGTCATCCAGAGGCCTTTGACATTAGCCTTGACTTCCAGAACATAAATGCCATAGAGGAGCAGGCCCAGGATGGAGCCCTGAGGGACCCCAATAGTGATGGGCCTCATTTTGGAGGTGGTCTTACCAACCTAACTTCTTGGGACATATCTGTGAGCCAGTTGGCTATCCAGTGCATTATATAGGGGGTTATGCCTAATTCCATATGTTTTCTAACAATGCCCTAAATGCCTTAGCCAGGTCAAGGTAGGTTGTATGCACCATTTTACCCTCATCTATTGTCTTGGTAACCTTCTGAAAGAAGTCCACCAGGTTTAGTAGGCATGACCTTCCTTTGACAAAATCAAACTGGGATAAATCCAGTGTCTGAAGGTCTCCTATGTCTTTGTTGATCATTTCCATAATAATCCTTTCCATGGCTTTACATATAAGACTAGTCAGACTAATAGGGCTGTGGTTTCTGGTCCACCCTTCTGAAGAGGGATGACCATTGCAGTCCTCCATTCTCATGGAACAAATCCTGTTTTTAGACTATAGTTAAATAATAACTCCAGAGGCCTTGATTTGTCCGATTTTAGACTATTCAGGTGCCATCCTAAGATATTATTGGGGGACACTGAGGTTGTGTTCTTGGCCTTAGTGAGCACAGCCAGGACATGCTCTCTATTTAGAGTTGGAGGGGTTATGTTTGAGGGTATTTCTTGAGGGGGTAGCTGGGGATGAGTGAGAGGTAAAGTTGGAATTGAATTTGTCAACCAGCAAATTTGCTATATCTCCTGGCTCAGTGAATGTGGCACCATTAGCCACCAGTTCAGCACAATGCTATGTATGATGTCTTTGAGATTTCTGACATAATTCTGTGTTGCACAGCCTATAAACAAAGGTATGATACCTAGGTCCAAGGAAATCATTGTTCTACTGTATTAGGTATTAATCAGATCTATCATTGAGTACTGTACCCCCTTTGGCATGTACCTAACCAGGCATATCCAACAATTGGAATGTCCACAGAGGTTCCTCACTAAAAGAATAAAGAGGGCAAGTAACATGCCTTCTACATACCACCTTAAGGCCCTATCCCTGCATTCTGTCTCATACAGTCTGTAGAGGGGTGATCCATGCTTGGCATACTAGGCATTGTCAGACCCTACTCTGATGGACCTCCTGCATGTCCATAAAACTAACAGCACCAGAATTACCTATTCTAAAGACTTAAACCTTGCCTGTGATATAAATATGTCCTGCTGGAGAGACAGGTATGAGTCCCACAGACTACCCTTCTCTGGAACAGGCTCCCCATCCATGTGAAAAAGAGTTCCTCCCTAAACCAATTCAAGTGTAACTTGGACAATTGGATGAGGAACAGGAAACTCATCCCTGGTTTGGCACCTATGTCTCTAATGGGCACAAGCAGGCTTTAAATGGTTCATTTCCCAGGCCACTGCTCATAAATATTTCACCTCACAAGCCCCTGCTTACACTTATCAAGGGTTCCAGAACATTTTAGACATTTGGGATGCATGGCTAGCTTTAAAAAGGCCCCTTGTGGTCATTAGCCTAATAGACCTACAAACAAACCTATTATGAGTTGAACAACATAGATATTTCACTACTGTAGACACATGATGGTCAAAGGTTAGATTACTGTCTATGTGTGTCCCTAAGTCCCTGACTACTGGATCAGTTCTTAGGTGTGTGTTGTTCTTATGACCATTACCATGGGTGGATGACTTCCTAACAGGTACTATTATGTAGTTCTTGGCATTTAGTTTTAGTCCATAGCTCTGAGACTGGTTATTTGTATATCTCAGCCCTTCACGGAGAACATTTGAGTCAGTGGGAGATTCTATGATGGCTCTTAATTTGCAATCATCTGCACATTTAGTCTGCTAGATGCCTTAGACATTAGTCTTGGATTCAGAGATGTAAATGCCAAAAAAGGAGAGGTCCTAGGACTGATCCCTGAGGGACTCCACTTGTGACTGGCATTTTTGTAGAAGTGGACATCAAGAATTGCTAAGATCTATGGAAATGAGACAAGAGCCATTCAGTTGTGCTGAATTTATACAGACACTAACAACAAGGTAAGCTGACTAATAAGCCCTCTGGCCAATAAAACAACTAACTCAGGGCTCTCTATTGTGTTTCCCACCTTGTATAGACCAGGCTTCCGCCTACTGCCACTAGATGGAAAATCTTCAGTGCTCTTGATGTAAAAACACAGAAAAGAGCTTGCAGGAGTATGAAAATATACTACTTTATTCAATAACTTGCTAAATAATGAATTCAGAGAAAGTAAATCAGTAAAATGGACAATGAGAGGCAAAATGGACTTTTTTCAAAATAAGCAGAAGGAAAAGCAGATAAATAATTCAAGATATCAACAGCAGTGAATAAAGGGAGGAGCTTTCAATGCTCAATTTATAGTAATGGCAGACAGGCTAAAAATCACCAAGTTTAAAAAGCATAGTAAGGAAAGGGACGACGGGTGGAAAAATTCAGGTAGTCAAACAGTACTTGAAGTTTTTGTATGCCTGGAGTCTTATCAGAGAAGAAAAGGCCACCAGTATACTGTATATTTAAGCATCATTACCAGATCACAAGACCTAAATTTTACTTGTGACATTAATAGGAGATGTTGGAGAGATAGATATGCTTCTCAAATAATTCCCATTCTCTGGAGCATGCTTCCCATCTGTGTGAAACAGAGTTCCTCCCTAACCCAATTTAAGCACAACTTTGACTAATGTATGGGTAATTGAAAATTCACTCTGGTCTGGTGGATATGTCTCTGATGGACAGAGGCAATCAATAAATCACCCCCTGTATAAATCACATTTGTGGGTCACATTTGAGTTGCACGGCTAGGTTGAAAAGGATACTAGTGGTTATTAACATAGTATACACTTATGAACCTATAATGAACAAAAAATGAAATGTGAAACCTAGGTATTCAAGTATGTGACACATAGAACAAACACACCAGGCTGAATGGATTTCTCAAAACAGAAAATAAAGTGGAACAGGTAATATAGAAAGCAGCTGTATCAGATTAAGCAACTACACATCATATACAAAAAGAGTTTGGATTACTTTCCTTGCTTCCTTGTTTTGAAACACCAGTAGGTAGTCAAACAGGGGTTGGATCTTTTGTAGTTCTTGAGTCTTATCAGAGAAGATAAGGTCTCAGATATACTCTGTGTATTTAAGTATCATTCAAGAAACAAACTATCTAGGGCATGGTTAAGATGAACACTGAGTAACAGCACTTTATCTTTGCTCTGCCTTTTCAGAATATCTATGACAGAATTTTTTGAATTTATCTATCCTAATTTTGTTTTGTTTTTTTACATATTTGGAATCTACTAATCATCCTCTAGGATAGTACATAAACATTTCTATAATTTTTATATTTTTTCCTGTCAAAAAGTACTAGAGAAAATATTTTGACTCCAGGCTACAGAATGAGCTTTTCCAAAACTACTCTCCAAGAAACAACTATTAAGAAGGAAATTCAGTCACTAATATCTAATATTCAAGAATTGACAACAACAATTGATAGAATGGATGTAAAACTGGACAATTTCAAAGAAAAATGTTCCCAACAAATAGAAATGTTACATGAAGACCTCAAACAACAAAAGAGACAGATTACAGGAATATAAACTTCACTGAATGATATGGACACTAGAATTCAAGAAGGTGAGCATAATATAGACTTTCTTAAATCAAAATACCCTTTTACAAACAAAAGTTGATGATCTAGAGAATAGATCAAGAATAAATACTATTAGGGTCTTTGGACTACCTGATAATGTCGAAGAAGGTAATATGGAAACATTCTTAACTTCTTGGCTTCCTGAGGTATTACAGCTTCCTGAAGCTCTCTCATATGGGATAGAGAGAGCCCACAGGTCCTTGGCCTCTTCAAAAAAATGTAAAACTAACTGTACTAAATCTGTTATAGTGACATTTCTATCATCATATGATAAGGAGATAGTGCTAAAGACTGCACGGGCTAAATCTCCTATTAAATATAAAGAAAATGTCATACGCTTTGATAATGATTACTCATCTTCTGTAATAGCCAAAAGAAAACTTTTCCTGCCAATGCTTAAAGAACTTAAAAAAGCCCAGATAAAATCTCACCTATTATTTCTGGCCAGATTAAAAATATTTCTTCAAGATGGTCAAACATATTTGATGACATAGAAACTGCCATCACTTTTATCAAAACAAGAAAACTGCTTGATAAAATAGAGGATATGGATTGGACAAATGCCAGTCTTAAAAGAAATGCTGACAACAGCTCATAGAAGATCTTTGAACATAAAAAGAAGCTCAAGAATAAGTGATTAATTATAACATTTTACACTGGCTTTCTTTTATTCAAGATTTATTACATAACCCAGAAGTTGGGGAGATGGAAATCGTTCAACAGGTGAGTTTTTATTGTTTAAATCTTTTTTTTCAATGGTACATAGCTGTTTCAATTATATTTTTTATAGTTTATTATCAGTAAATCTAGTTTACTTTATTAAATGCAGCTTGATAACTATAGCAAGTAAATGCTACTTAGTTTATTATTCTCTAGTTTTATATGCTGATTGTTATTATAGATGCTCTGTATAACTGGGGAATGAATTATGTGGTGTCTTGGGGACTAAAGCAAATACAGAGACTTAAAGATGGTAAAATGAGGGTGTTTGATACTGTAGAAATTTTCTTTATTATTTTTGTTACTTTCTCTCTATTTGAAGAGAGACTTTTGATAGATATTATTGCCGTGATGTTACTTTGTTAATAATATATATTTTTTGTTGTTGTAGTGGGGTTTGTTGGTGTTTGTGGTGATAGACATTGGAAATACCTTTTGGTATACTGATATGACTTGGTTTTGACCTCAGGTGTTTGATTAAAACTGGGACTGTATAAATGTGATGTTAAATGGATGGTTTCTATGTAGTTAATGGTAGAAAGATTTCTTGATTATCAGATTATAGAATAGTTTTAAATTTTGTTAGTATTTGTTGTAGAGAAGTGGTGGATTTGCTGTTGGTTGCTATATCCATGGTGATCTGGTGGTTTGTTGGGTTTGAGAGATGGAATTTGTCATGCTTATTGTATTGAATGTCAGCTCTCTCCCTCTCTCTCTATTTTTTGTGTGTTTTGTTTTGTCCTGGAGTGGCCACGAGGTAATCAGCTGCTTTGGTAGCGAAAAGCTGTTTATGATTTCCCTCCTGAGCCTTGTGGATTTGACTTGAAAAACTGATCTGTGATGCGGTTGCACTACAGCTGGTAGATGTGAAGACAGAAAAGAGTGTCATTTCCATGGAGACGTATACTGTACGAACTCCATGCTGAGGAACTTTACAACACAAAATAGCCTGAATAGTCGGTCTCTAATGCCATCTACATGAGGAAAGAAAGAAATGCAGTTAAGTGATCTACATAGCATGACTATACCAATAAAACATTTACTGACGTTTATGAACATTTAGTTCTGAAACATTTAAATTCTTGTATTTTTAATACATATCTTCATAGTTTGTGTTTACTTAAATAGAGCATTCTCTGCATTATATAACAAACATATAAATGCCTAGCAACATCACTAAAATGCTGTAACATCATTACATGAGACCAGTACTGAATTTTATATTATTCATACAGAGGTTAGAAGTCAGATTTGGGAATAGTTCTAATGATTCTGTAAAAAAACACCTTTTGGAAAAAAACTGAAATGGATGTTAAATATCTAAATGCAAGCCATTTATTGCACACAGTGTGGGGTGACCTGAGATGCAGCTGTATGCTTTTACAGGTTGCAGCAACATAGTCTTTAGGTGATTTCATTTCTGGTATATTAATTAATGTTTTGCTGTATTCTGTGGGAGATGGAGACTGATTGAGGTTAGGAGAGATTTAAAAAAAAAAGTTAATTTCCTGGAAAAGATGTCTCTTCCCTTATGGTCACTTCCCAGTCCTGGACCATCTTCTACCAGTCGCAAACATATGTTGCATTCCTTCTTAGAAAATATAGAGGAATATGGTAGGAGTTCACGTTTATGGTGGGGAAGCTATTAGGATTTATTACATCCTTGCTCTGAGTTAATATGGAGATGGGGTGATGGTGTTATAAGTTATTGGCTTAATGGACTAATAGATGGGGGAAGGTGGACTATAGGCTTGTAGAATGTCCATGTGATTGAAGTACCTCCTCAACACTGACTACACACTTAGACTATTGCTAAAGAACACCTACCATTTTTGACACTCATTTAGATGTTTTCAGAAAGCATTTAAATAACAAATGTCTTTCTGTTATATTAAATTCCTTTCAAAATCATATATATGCTTGGACTCTAGAAGTAAATTTGTTTAACATGGTCAGTCTGTGAGAGTAAGTTTATTATTTTCAGCTCATAATGTTAAGCTATCAGGTGTCAAAACACAGGTCCAGCTGTCAGCAAAGGAAACTCTTTCTGTGCTTTATATTCATCACTATAGAAAAATATCTATATGAACATACACAATTGTGTCTTAGTAGATAAGGAAATAAATTCATGATTGTAAAAATAGACAAGATATTTACTTTTCCTTATACCTGATTTTAGAAATAATCCAAGAAATCCTGACTTTACCAGAGTCTCACAGTAAGGATCAAAAGTTCTTTGGGGTATAGCTTGCTTATGGACCATTATAGCAACTTACTGCAAGTGAATTAGTTATGTTTTCTATAGTAGTAGAACCCTTCTTACTTTGGTGGGAGGAAAAAGTTTGGTCATTCATACTTTTTTCAAGCTAGAAGTGTCTAAAGGCCATACAGATTGAAATGTGTTACCTTTGAATACAACTTAACATTTCATGTAAAACGAAGGACCAGGTGCTTATGTTAATGGAAACAAAATATCCTGAAAACACTTTGGTGTTGGTTCACTGTAGGATGGCTGCATATATGTTACATTCTAGCTATCTTAAATAACATAATTTTTTTTAAATAATCCATGATTTTGTTATGACCTTTATTTTATACTTAAAACATATGGTTGGTCCTTATGATATTTTAAACTCAATCTGATTTACATAAAGAGGAATCTTCACAGTACATCTTTATTATATATATAATTTATACTGACTTGAAATGATATTAAAAATATATAACATCTTAAAATCAAAATGAAACAGTTACATTTGATATGTTTTAGTATGTTTCTTGAATGATTACATACAAATGTTAGGGAAGTATTTTATTTCATAATCTTTCTTTTTTAGTCACATATACTGCCTAATAATGCAAAAGTATGCAACAACAGATATTTAGGTGGGGATGAGATGAGTCTTGTTACTAGTTAGATGGTAAATTTGAGTGACAGATGTCACTCAAATTAGGAGTTTTCAACTACAGAGGGGTTTTAGAGAGTGTTTATGTTATTAGTAAATGTAAATTTCTGTTAATAGTTATTATGATGTTCACTAAGTCTCACAAAATTGAATTTGATATAAACATATCTTATTAGGAAAAAGCTTTATGTGGTTCATATGTAACTTATAATTGTATTCCTTATAGTCAATTTCTATTGTATTCTAAAACATGGAAAAAAGGGAAAATTAATCAACAAGTAATATTCAGAAATATAAACATTTTATGGCATCTTTAAAGTGTATATCATTACACATTAATGGATTAAACAATCCTAACAAGAAAATATATTTGAATAAATATCTTAAACTACATAACTCTCAGCTAATATTTCTCCAAGAAACTCATTTATTAACTGAAGATATTACAAAACTGGATACCAAATCTTATAAACTTATGATTAGCTCTGAGCATACAAAAAAAAGAGGAGTGGCCATACTATGGAAAAATACATTACCTATGCCTAAAATAATTGATACATATAAAGATAATAAAGGGATGTTATCTTCAGTTGTTTTAGAATTTAATAACACAATTTTGAGTCATAGTCGTAGTCATAGATTATTACTAGGCTAACTGCCCTCATGGACCATTTTGAGCCTAGCCAACTAACCCCTGTGAGAATCAAACCCTGCACCTTGTGTTTCTAAGGTAAGCACCTTAACCATTACGCCACTCTCCCACCCAATGACTTTAATAAATATATATTGGATTCCTGGCATTGGACTTAACAGTAAAGCAACATATAGAACATATAGTACAGTTTTCTAAGGGCAATATTATTCTTGCTGGAGATTTTAATTGTATATCAGATATAAGAGATTCTAGTACTAATGGCAAAAGGAAAATTCCATCAATAGCCAAAATATTAAATTAATTTTCAGATTCATATATGCTGAAGGATATTAACAATTTTGCAGATGTTAAATCAGTGTTTTATACATTCTATTCACATAGACATAATTAATATTCAAGAATAGATAGGGTGTTTATTTCTAATAACCTAACCGATTCCCTATTAAACTCAAAGGTGATTTCATGCCCTCTTTCAGACCATAATTCCATAACATTTGATTTTATAATAAATTCTACATTTAATGTTAAAATTAAAGAATACCCACATATATAACTAAACTAAAAGACTTCACTAATTTTATCTCTATAGAAGTACAAAATTTTATTGAACTTAATAACACACAGGGAACTTCTGAAATATATATCTGGGATGCTCTAAAAGCTTACCTATATGGTAAAATTATTGATTGGTATAAAAAGAAAAGAATATCATGGGATAAAGAACTCCAAGATATACAATCAAAGCTAGATAGTTTAAGACTTGATGTTTCAAGAAATTTAGATAAGAAAGCTAAAATAAGTGAAATATATACTTTGAACAGTAAGTATTTATAAATATTAAATCATAAAACTATGATTAATTTGGAGAAATATAAACTTATAAATGTTTCTATAAATCCTAGATCTATGAATATTCTAGCTAACAAAACTAAAAGGTTAAATAAGTTAAAATCAAATTAATGAAATATATTCTCCAACAAAAAGAAAAATGGTTTCTGGTTTATCTAATATATTAAAAGAGTTTAGAGAATTGTTTTAAAATAAATCAATCCAATACTATAATTAATGATAGAAGAGATATTCAATAATTTATCAATAATAACATAAAGAATAGATTATCAGGTGCACAAATAAAGCTAATATATAAACAAATATATTTTAAAGATATACATGATCAAATTACTAAGCTTAAGAAAAATAAAGCTCCAGGTAATGATGGTATAATTTCTGAAATCTACAAAATTTTACCTACCAAAGTTTTAACTGTGTTACACACAGTATTCAATATAGCCCAAAATAAAAACATTATACCCCCTTCTTGGAAATATACCTTTATTTCTCCTATAATAAAGCCTGATAAAAACCCTACAAAATGTTCTTCATATAGGCCCATTTCATTGTTAAATACAGACTATAAAATGTTTATGTCTATTTATGCTGACAGACTTAAACATTTTTTACCTTCCCTGGTAGACATGGACCAAACAGGCATCATAATCAATAGAACTTCCTATGATAACATCAAAAGAACAATAACTTTAATTGAATCAGTGAAAATCTTAAGAAATAATGTAACTCTAATCAGTTTAGATATCAAATCTGCTTTTAACTCAGTTAATTGGGATTATCTTTTCATTTTATTGAAGGAGTTGAATTTTTCTAATAGTTTTATTAATCTTATCACTCAATTATATAATGGAAGTCAAGTCTATATAAAATTTGGTACAAATGTATCCCAGAACATACCTATTGTAAAAGGAACCAGGCAAGGTTGCCCTTTATCTCTTCTTTTATTCACATTAGTTATGGAACCTTGGGCAAACTTAATAAGAGATAATAGCAGTATGCAAGGTTATTGACTAAACTCCAATGAAACATCAAAAATTCAAATGCTTGCTGATGATGTATTAATTACTCTTGGTGGTACTAATCCTACTTTACAAAAATTGTTCAAAAACTTGGATATATTTCAAAACAAATTCTGGTCTTACTTTTAATAACAGTAAAACCCAAATTCTTTTAATTGGTTCAAAAAGTTATAATGTACAAGATGAATATAAAAAAATATATACCTCAATCCCAACACATAATATATTTAGGTATAACTATAACCACTAATATTAAAGACATTTTACAAATAAATTATAGTAAAAGTATATCAACTATAGAGAGTTTAATAAGGAAATGGATGAAAATTCTATTCACAATGGAGGAGAAACTTTCCATTATAAAGATGATATTACTTCCTAAAACTTTGTACATAATACAATCTATATCTATTCCCCCTACAAACTCTTTAATAAAAAAAATTAACACACTGATTAAAAAAAATGATGGCATCCAATAAAACCTAGAATTGCATTATCTTATCATATGTATAGTTGGGAAAATGGAGGCATATCTTTACAAAATTTAGATATTTACTCAATCTCATCAGTAATTAAGACAATCGTCTATCTTATAGATGGAGAATACTTAGCAAAATGGAAAGAGATTCTAATTAATTTATCTCAGAATACTGAAAATAAAGTTAATACTCATCTATCAAAACTAGTAAATAATTAATTTATATGGACTTTAAAGGACTACTTTTCCAATTATTCCACTCAGACATTTAAATCTTTGTATGTAGTTTTAATTCTAAAGGCCTTTAAGAACTATATATTTAGGTTTAGAATGTCTGAGAATTGGTTGGTTCTCATCTTTCCTATTGCCTATACACAAGGGATATTATTATCTACATATTATTCTAAAATGTCACTATTTAAGCAAAAGCATTTAATATTTTGGCATCAAATGATAAATAAAATGAGGTAAAATATATTAATACTCTTATAGAAGAATATAATTTTGATTCTCTACTTTGGTTATAATTGCAAGAAATTTGAAAATATATTCTAGATAAACTAGATTTAATTCTCTCATGTACTAAGAATTCAATACCCAAACTTATTCAATATTTGATTTTATCTACCCAACATAATTTCTTAGTTAAAATAATACATCATATATTTATAGAGCAATTAAATAAGATCTAGATGTATAGTCAGATAGCTATTGGAATTCATTTTCTGTAATCAATAATTTCAATCCTTCAGAGAAAGACAAACTAAATTTTCTTCAGTCAGCCACCAAAACTACATTTTCTCTTAAATGGAGAATCTTCACATGGAGATTCTTACATAAATCCTTTCTCACTCCACAAAAAATGAGTAAGATAACTAAAGAAGATATTGTTTGCTGGAGATGTAGCACAGAAATAAATGCTGATTGGAATCATATATTCTATGGGGGTCTATTATTAAAGAAATTTTGGGAAGAAGTTATTATGTTTTTACAGGCAATGTTTACAGATAATTTTTTTACTCGCCAAATCACTTATATTATTCAACACACCAGTTCAAGACAGTATAAAGAAAAGCAAATATTTTTTGCTCTGGTCTATATTGTCCATTGCCAGGAAAATAATTACAAAAAACTGGAAGTCTTCATCTATTCCTTCAGTTAAAAAATTTAAAGGCCTTCTTTTGGAAATATCTAAGTTAGAAATGTTGACTATTAAATCCAAATCTACGAGGATTACAAATTTATATTATCAATGGAAAGACATACATGAACTATTAGTTAAAGAACCAGATTAAGGATTAATGCAGTAATCTTTCCTTTCTTCTTCTTTTTTCTTTATCTTCTATATCTTTTCCCTTATATTTGTTCTACAAAAATATTAATATAACTGATTTTATTTGATATATAGTGAACATCATTGTTTATAGTTCTATGTTATTATAATTATTATATTAATGATTTCTATTTTTAAATATTGTACTAAAAATGTGTTCAATCTTTTTCAAAATATTTGTTCATTACAATAATGTTTTCAATAAAGCTGTTTAAAAAAAAGAAACAAACTATCTAATGAAAAAATAAGGGAAATGTGAAGTCTATGTTTTTCTGTCTGACTGCCACACAAAACAAAAACATTAGGCCAAACAGATTTCTAAAAACAGAAAACAAAATTAACCATCAGGTGCAAAAGATGTAGGATTACTTTCCTTTCCTCTTTGTTTCAAATCACCAGCAAGGAGTTAAAGAGTGTTTGTAGTTTTTATAGGCCTTGAGCCTTGACCAGAGAAGACAAGGCCACAGATATACTCTATGTATTTAAGTATCACTCAAGAAACAAATTAACTAATGAAAGTACATGGCAAATGTGAAGTCTGGGTATTTAAATGCCTGTCTGTCTGCCTCACAGAACAAAAAAAAAAAAACACTAGGCCAAACAGATTTCTCAAAACAGAAAACAAAACTGTGCAGGTAAAACAGAAAGCAGATCTAGCAGTTTAAGCAACTGCACATCAGACATAAAAAGAGATATGATTACTTTCCTTGCCTCCTTGTTTCAAATCACCAGCAGGCAGTTAAGCAGTGCTTGTAGGTTTTGTAGGCCTTGAGTCTTTTCAGAGAAGACAAAGCCACAGATACACTCTGTGTATTTAAGTGTCACCCAAGAAAGAAACTAATCAATTAAACACCTGAAATGTGAAGCCTATGTATTTAAGTGTCTGTCTGCCACATTTACTAAGATATATAGGTCAAGCAGTCCCTAATAGTACTAAATATAATGTGAAATAGATTACTTTGGTAGTCTACCTATATAAACACACTCTGAAATAAAAGAAACACAATTAGTAAATGCCTACAACAAATGGCAGTCAGCCTACATAAAAAACTTCATCAAAGAAAGCCAGTAAAGGTCTGAAAATCACCATTAGGAAATTCATACCCAAATATGAATTGAAAATAGCTGCAGAAACTAACAGTAATTATGTACAATTCTTCAATTATATCAGGAAACCAAGAAACGACATCAACAATGTTGTCAGTTTAACTACAATGAAAACACATGCTCCAACCCAAAGGACATAGACAACATACTAGCAGATAAATGGAGTGTTAATTTTACATCGGCTACAGTCATAGAAGTTTCAGAAATCTGTGTCCTGTGACCAATTAGGGATTACCATTGATCTAGTCACAACCACACTCTTCAAAACCAAAAATACCTCATCCATGGTCCCTGATAATATTCATGGATTCCTTATCACTGATGTCAAATACACTCTTTAAGAGACTCCCCTGGACCTTTTCAACCAAAATCTATGTACTGTGCATTTTCCTGAAGTAAACAAAAATGCCCATTGTAATGCTCTACTTCAAAGGCAGCTCTACTACAGACCCTAGTAACTACAGACCCATTAGCTTAACTAGTACTCTTTGAAAAGTCATGCATATCAGACGTTACGATCTTAGAAACATTATCTGCACTTGAATCATTTAGGCTTTGACAAGTATAGGTCATGCCTACTTCACTTAGTAAACTTATAGAATCATAGGATCATAGGAGATTACTAGGATTTTGACCTGGAGGTCATTTTAAGCCTAGCCATTTCAACCCAATGTAATACTGTAGACATACTGCCCATGTTCTGAAGGGTTGTGGGCGCTGTCCCTGGTAAGAATTTATGGTGCCCCATCCACTCATCCAGGTTCCTCTTGAACAGTGCCATAGAGGTGCTCTGTTTCAGTTCTTCAAAAGGGTCATGGAAGGTGTAAATGATAGTCATGCAGCTCACATAGTATACTTCAATCTGTCTAAAGCATTTGACTTGGTCTACCATCTTGGTTTTGTCAATAAACTTAAAGACATAAGCATAACTTTTATGTTATGAACTGACTGTCAGGCAAGAACACTCATAGCTACAGTATTGCATTCTCCTCAGAAAGGAAAACAGTGACGTGTGGTATCCCAGTGGGGTCTGTGCTAGGACCCTTCCTAATCAGTATCAACTTCTTCAGCCTCAGGCTAATAACCCAGACAAACCCTGACTCCAAGATGAAGAGAGAGAAAGCCTTAATTGCACCCCAGATGACCAGTTTTCAAATAATAGCATAGGACCTGGAGGGACCAAGCAGGGAACAATGAGTGTGGATGACCGTTGGTTGACATTAGTGCACCCATCCTGTATGAAGGATGGCAGCTTGGGTTGCTGCTTTGATGACAGCTGCTACAAGAAGCCTAATATGGCCATACTGTGCTGTGGTGAGCCACTTAGCTGGAAGAATGGGCATGCATGACAGTGTCACAGGCACCTCCCAAAAGCAGTTATCATTGAGCACATCAGCTATATCTATAGCTATATTTATATGTATATCTATATCTATATATATATATATATATATATATATATATATATATATATATATATATATATATATATATATCTACATCTACATCTATATGTATATTTATATCTATATAAAATGGCATAATGGCACCACTTACTGGTGAGTGCAGTTAGATAAGCTAGGCATGCATGGCCCAATAAACTGTTTGCTGAATTTAGGCATGGAAACTACTGGTTGTTAGGGCTTAGTGGAATATTCTGGGTGAGTGACCCTTTAAGGAGTTATTTGTCAAGAAAATGTTATTATATTCAGCTGGAGACAGCCACCCATTTACAGGAAGGTAAGGCCACAGATAAAACTGAGAGAAGTCTTGGAATAAAAAAAATAGACTCTTAAAGTTGGCCCTGGAGGATCTACAGAGGCAGAGACAGGAATACGATTCACTAGGGAATCTGAATCTAGAGTGTTTAGAGAGTTTGCATGTCACATTTCCTGTTGAAGTGGTAAACCAGAGAGGAGCATTTGTTTCCTCAAAGGAGGTATAATTTAAGAAATGTTGTTAACTTAAGTCTCTGCTGAAATAGTCCTTGGTTGTTAGAAAAAAAAAAAACTATTATGTACCAGTACCAGTAGTAAGAGACTTGTATGTTCTTTGCCATTAGTCCTGGGCTGCCAGAAACATCAACTGCTCTACACAAACTACAGCAAAAGACTTCTTCATTTATTAATGTTTTGCACTAAAAGACCCATCCTCTAAGTCCACTACAACTTCCATTGTCCCATAGTTTACTGACTAATTGCAGCTGAAACATGAGGCACAAAGCATATTTTGTCCCGGTCCCCTTCAGTAAACACAACACACCGAATGACGTTTGACGACCTTTATTAAACTTTCATAAACCTAACTTTGTTAACCAATATTTATTACAAATAAAAACAAATTATAGTTTATTTTAATCACAGCATAAACATTCATGTAATGTTAGTCAGGACAGCATGACCTCACTCATCCTGACCCAGTAAGCAGCGTCCATACCTCTACTCGCTTACTTATGAAGCAGCGTCCCACCACTCACTTCATTTACCATTTACAGAATTACACATCCAACTAACTAAGCAATATCCTTACCTCTGCTCACTTAATTTATCAAGCAGTCTCCAGCTCCTCACTTTTCCTTCGGAACTCATTGAAATGAACATCCAACCCCAGAGGGGAAACAGAAGAGGGCAAGCTTGTCCCTCTTCTCTGCCCTACCCAGCCTGATAAAACAACCACAATCCTTGTAATTACCTCAAAAAAGGGAGGTAGGGTGGGTAGGAAGTTCAAACCAAAATATGATTCCCTACCCAGCAACACTTGCATAAACCCTCTAAGCCCCTCCCTAGCCTTACCTCATTTCCTCTCATCCCTTCTACCCATTTAACCCTTTCCTCCCCCCCTACCCCAATTCCCACTAATATATCTATCTAATCCCCTTCTGAAGATGTCCCTGGACAAATTAGTTTGTTACCAAACCTCATTTGTCCCGGTCCCCTTCAATAAACACAACACACCGAATGACGTTTGATGACCTTTATTAAACTTTCATAAACATAACTTTGTTAACCACTATTTATTACAAATAAAAACAAATGATAGTTTATTTTAATCACAGCATAAACATTCATGTAATGTTAGTCAGGACAGCCTGAGCATAAGTGACCTCACTCATCCTGACCCAGTAAGGAGAGTCCATACCTCCACTCGCTTACTTATGGAGCAGCGTCCCACCACTCACTTCATTTACCATTTACAGAATCACACATCTAACCAAAAAAGCAGCATGCTTACCTTCGCTCACTTAATTTATCAAACAGCCTCCAGCTCCTCACTTTCCTTTCCCAGCTCTTTGAAATGAACATCCAACCCCAGAGGGGACCAGAAGAGGGCAAGCCTGTCCCTCTTCTCCACCCACCAGCCTGACCAGGCTGTTCCCCCTCCCTCTTACCACACTACCAACCTAGCCGTGCATTAAAACGTATAAAGCCAAACATCATTCGGTGTACGTATCATAGCAATCCCCGTAACACCAACTAGCTGATATAAATAAAACGTTTAACAACATCACAGCATTTGCTGACCAACAAACCAAACCACCCCCCAAGTAAGCTCAATACATCCATAGAAGAGGGTAAAAAAAAAAAAAAGAAACAAGCACACACATGAACTGTAGCCCAATAAACCACCATTACCAATTCCAACCCTCACCACACAGACTATCTAGTCAATAGTGATGGATGTCTGTCAATCTTTGTACTCTCAAACCTACCCTGATTCTTCCAACCAATGAACCACCGATCAGGATTAAGTTCCTCTACCCTTATTACTCATGTAACTATACTACTCACAGGTCACTCCTCCTTGACCAACTGAATAGCCTTACCATGTTCCCAAAGCCATAGACAATAAATCTTCACCACCAAACTCCTTCTCACAAACAAGTGCACAACAGGTTTAACCACTATGGTGATCCCAACCCTATGCCTTCCTTATAACAGGATGCCCCAAAGTCCTACAACCCAAATTTAACCACTCTAGAAATGCCTTTCTCCCAACCCTACCTACCCAGGAAACCACAAAACAACCCCCCATATGCCCTCACCCTAATACTCCCTGTCCCATTTATAAGCAAATGCAGATCCCCATGAAACACCCTAACCATTCATTAAAAGGCCATCCTTCTGAAATGCACCAAAAGGCACCAGAATGATAAAGCAGTACACCAACTTATTAACCCTCCCCAAGATGACCTGAATAAACTGTCTGACATGCCACTTCTGTAGCCCAAGAAGCTGAACATTAACCCGCTGCTTGTCCTTACCTTTTCCCCAATGCTTACTTCCCATGTGTTACCTTTACATGTGGTAAAGAATTAAAACATGGCCTACACGTGCAAGGAATCCCAAAACAATGCCTTATTTAAGCCTTCTAACTACTGCGTAGACTATGAGGCACACAGCTTCTCACATATCCCCAAACCACTCGCAGACATAGAATGTGCCATCTAGCCCTACCCATTCTTAACATCAGTACCTCTACTGAACCACCTCCTATCATCCCCATGTACAAGTCAAATGGCACACATGGTGCTCACTGTAAAGCCCATAGACTGGATTGCAACATTAGGAGAACCTGCTTAGGGAACAGATTTGTACCCCATAAAGTACCATTCCTATAGAACAAACCACTTCAACAGAAAACCTCAATAGCCGTCTTCCATACAATTCAATCAGCTGGATGGTGGCCATAAATTCACCCCAATGGTTCCACCTATGTCCCTCTCTGACAAAGGCAGCAGGTGCTGCACATGGAAATAAGGCTAGAACTTGGCTAGGTTGCCTCAGCTAAGCATGTAAAGGCCCTAGAGCCATTAGCCTAGCAACTCCCTATGGTCCTATGATTGTTGTGACGGCATCCCACCTGTGGAAGTTCCAGACTTTCCATAATCTCCAACCCTTCTTTACCCTGCCCCATACTTTCTCCTCACTTACCCCCACACTATCCCAAACCACACCAAGTCCAACGTGCTTTAATGACCACCAAGTAAAATAAGATTACCTGCAACCTCATTATGCACAACTCCAGCAACCAAAACATGCATCCCATCAGAATCAATTACCTTTGGCATCCACTTCCTTCAGGAGAATGACAGTTGCTCACTTTGTGCTCTCCCACTCAGGCCTCTTTGCGTCTCACTCTAGCAACTGGAACCTCCACTGCAACAGGCATCTTCACCTTTTGAGTCATTTCCTTCAGAATTGGCAAGTACTGCCCTGAAATAAAATTAAAATAGAAGTTGAAACATTTTGCATACTTGTTAGATAGAGAAATTTATCTAACGAAAGATAAAACACAAGGAGATGTAGTTAACAGCAACTCTTACTTGGCAAAAAGCATAATGGACAAACAAGAAGTTTACTCACCTCCCTGGTATTTCTTATTATACCTGCAACACAACATGACCAGAGTCATATGGAAGGTTTGCTACCTAGTCTACTGGCTACTACTTAACTTAGCAGTGTTTGTAATGTATTGCCGACAGGAACTTACTGAAGATCTTTAGCGGAGCCACACCATTGCAGAGATGGAAAAGACAAAATTTCTCCTCTGCAATCACCTCATTGCATTGACTACATTTGTGCCCTTCTATGACATGTACACAAATAAGGTTCAAATGTCAGCAGTGATGCCATTAATTTTTTTTTAGCAGTATTCATAGTCTGGGGATTCAGATTTGTGAATGGGTTGCTTGGCGAAATGTTTTATTTTAGTGCTTCTGCATACCTGGATATATTAATAAAGGGGATGAGTGTGTGAATGTTTCAGTTTAGTGCTTGTGCATACTTGGGCATGTTACTGACAGGCTCGCTTGGGTGAATGTTTCATATGTTGCTGAAGGGGTTGCTGGGGAAATAATTTTGTGTCAGGAAGCAACTATGCTTTACCATATTTCCCATTTGCATTCATTACTTTTTGGGCCTTTGCATTAGAGTAACTGGCCTCTATGCATCTCACCTTGCTATGCTGATGAGTAAGCATTAGGAATACCCCTATCACACTTCTGCAAGTGACTATGAATACCAGTCAAAGTCTTATTTTGTCAAATCACTTTTAGAAAGATAAAGACTGCTATGCTACTACAGACTAATAAGCTACACAGAAATGTAGCAAGAGAAATCTGACCCAGTGTCCTGTTTCACTTCTTTGTATAAGACATTGAAAGCTATTAAATCAAATACATTTCCTACCTAATTAAGCAATGAAATGCACTCCCAGATAACCTGCTCCTTAAGTCAGATCTCACAATCCCTATTCAATATGCTAATACACATCACAGAAAGTGTTAGTGATGTTTTTGCTATACTATTGCCTCTCTAAAATTTTGCATCATATCTGATGAGGCCCCCAACACCCACCACCAGCTGAGTATAGAAAGCCTTGAGCCTCCCATACACCAAGCCCACAGCACCTCTGATCATTTGCATTAGCATAGATTTACATGGGAATGAAGTCTGAAACTCGAATGTCTGCCATTTTCCGCTTTCTAGCCTCAAAATGATTGGCCAAAAATTTTCAGCAAACACAATTTGACCTGAACCAGGCTAGACTTCTCAACCCTGCTGTGCCATGAATATTACTATTTTAATTCCATAATACGGCTGCTGTACCAGTAGTCCAATTTGAATGAACCCCACACCTTTACAGGGATGCGCATGACCCGCTGAGTGCAGGCGTTCCATAGCCCACAAAAAAGACCCAGTGGTAGCTGTAAACTACCAATTATTGCTCATAAAACTTAGAAAGGTGCCAAAATGACATCTTTCAAGGGAATAAGCATTTTCTGAAGGTATGAAATCTGAAACCGAAATGCCCATCAAAGCAAGTACCCTTACTGGCTAAGGCCACTCCACTCATGCTTGGAGAGCGGCCATTACTTGTGAGCCCTAAACATCAACTGAAAAGCAGACACTTTACCCACCTCAAACCTCTCACATAACTCATATTTAAGCAATTTAGTGACATCACTTCTCCAATGCTCCCACTGACAAAAAACACACAAAAATGTGAGCAAATCTGAACAATTGATCAACAGAGAAACAACCACCTTGCCTCTGCCAAACTGTAACAAGCTTTCCCCAACCAAATGAAGAACCGACCCAACATCAATTTCCGACTTCAGTCCCCAATGATTTTGCCACCAATCTGTCAGAGAACCATATCTCCATGAAAAAGACATGCACACGCAAACACACACACACACACACACACACACACACACACACACACACACACACACACACACACACACACACACACACACACACAAACACGATAGGTGAAATCTGAACATACTGAGAAAATCTGTACAACCGAGAGATGAGGCATGACCCACCACATTCCGATTCCCACCCCCATGACCTACTAACCACATCTCACAACCCTTCAGTGCAAGAAACCTGACCAAAAACCAGACCCAGGGAACAAAAGGCCCAACTAAAGTTTCCCATAACTTAGTAAGCCACCAATGAATCTGAGCCGATACATACATCCACCCATTACCCGATGACTGAAAACTCCAATGCATGCACAACCAGGGAGACAAAGGGCCAGCAACAGGGACAGATTCCACTCATTGTGCCCGAACTGGAAGGTGGCCAGAACGACAGGAAAACAAAATGCATGCCACCACCCTCCGAACCTCATGACCACCAGTGCCCCATGCAGGAATAATTAACAAAATGCTCAGACAAATGAGCAAGCAGCTGGAATAACTGTCCTTCCATCAGCATGAATTCCATAAAGGATCTGCAGTCTGAAACTTGAACATCTAACATTATTATGCATTTTTTTATACCGCAGTCACAAGACCAGCCACTCTTCCACCAGAAAACCATAACTTTATGCAGTTACACACGGATATGTGGGATACCTCTGAAAAGACCGCATATCTATATCCACAGCAATCACCCTGAATGATTCATCAACAGATTAATTCCTAAAGCATTCACCAACCCTTTACTGTAAAAACCTTAAATGTTGAAAAGCACGCTACCCACTACAGCGTGCATGCGCAGGGTGCACCTGTTACGCAAAGAACTCTCGGCCCGCAAAAATGTTGTGGAATCCTACCACCACTAATGATTACTTTGTCAAGAAAGAGGGACAGAAAATAAGGACTGGGCTGCATACCAGAAGGATAAAGATCTGCTATGCCCCTACCATTCAGCTACCCGACGACCTCTTCAGAACAAGTAAGTTAGTTATTACCTATCCACCCCACTAATCCATAATGCTTTATCACTTCCTTTGTTGTCCCCCCCTTTTTATTTACAAATCTGTATATACGTTATTAATATTATGTATTTTTAATACAGAAATCCCCTCAGAATGACTACCAAATTACTCCTTCCACCACCCGAAGTGTGCAACTCCCCCACACACACTTTAATCCTCAGCAAGCAAGTAGCAGAACAAGAATTAATCGATATGTAAAAAAAAAAAAAAAAAAAAAAAACTTTGCCAACAAACGATACCCATGTCTTTTGTGCACATACTTATTAATCCCAGGCCTACCTGATCCTGACAGGTCATCTTGGACGTAAACTTGCACTATAGCAAGTTCATGCCAAAATGTGATTCCCTACCCAGCTACACTTGCATAAACCCCCTAAGCCCCTCCCTACCCTTACCTCATTTCCTCTCACTCATCCCTCCTTCCAGTTTAACCCTTTACTCCCCTTTACCCTCTTAACTCCCACTAATATGTCTATCTAATCCACTTCTGAAGATGTCCCTGGACAAGCTGGTTTGTTACTAAACCTCATTTGTTTGCATACTAGAGGTCCAGTGAGAGACTGTTTGTTGTATTTCTCTCCTGCATGAATAACTTCAACCCCATATACCTACAGCAGACTCAATGAAAAAGACTTTATTTCATTTGTATGCACTGAAGAACATAAGAACAACAGAACTACTAGGCAAACAATCATGGGGACCATAAAATGCCCAGCCATATACACCTTTAAGGAGACAAACTTAAAAAGTTATTGCCACCCTTTTCAAGCATTAATTAGTAGTCACCACCCGAAGCAAACAAGGCCATATATTATAACCCTACTGTAAATTTGTGTCTATGCATGCAGTTATCATGACTAGCCCTACAATTAGACAAAGCAATACTTTGTTTGACCTGTAGTGCCATTATTCAGTAAGGTTAGGAATACATTGAGTTAGGAACCTGTCCCTCCAGCAAGTCTTGTTTACTTGTTGGTGTAAATGTAGATCCTTCATGTGAGTGTTTGTAGAGCCACTGGTATTGTGTAGAAATAGGAGACCAAATAGGACTGGGTCTTTCATGGCTCATAAAGGAAGGCACGGGTCACCCCTTGTCAATCTGTACATTATTATATATGAGAAGAGTCATGCTAATGTTATTGGGGTAGTTGGAGGATTTAAGAACTTTAATTTTCTTGGTTAGAAATCTCTCTGGCGTTTTAGAAATCTCTGGGGCATTTCAAGTAGAGCAATATGCTTAGATTTGTACATAATTAAGGGGACATTGTATTCAGTGATGGGTGTGATAAGGGACAAGTACAGGGATAAGATGACTTCTGTTGATCTTGATGACATTTCCATGGAAATTATCTGGGCAAGACAGAAGGATTTCCTGATTATGATGGAAACATGATTATTGAATGAAGGAAAGTTATCAAGATAACTACCTAGGTCTCATGTAATGAAGGGGAATGTCATTTATAACCTATGAGGTGGGAACAACTTTTTTTTTTTAATGCTGCTATGCTGTACTTTTTTCATTTAGTCTGAGACCATTTTTGATACACCGTGTATGTGCATATTCCAGGTCTTGCTGGAGGCTGCTGTTTTGTATTAATGGATAATCGGATAACAGTACCCATTTTGCAGTAATCATCATATTTGTTCAACCATAATTCTGGGATATTGGGTTGTATATCTGCAAAATAAATATGAAACAGGAGAGGGGTCAGAACTAATGTTGTTACCCCATGAGTTACAATTTTACATTCAAAGAGGGAACCAGCTACTCTTAGAATCTGGGATCAGTTGAATTGCCAATGTGCAATCCAGTGGACAATGTATGGGTTTATATTAAGTTTATCTAATTTTTCATAGTTTCATAGTTTGGTACTAGGCTAACTGCCCTTGTGGGCCATTTTAAGCCTAGCTAATTTCCCCATGTGAGAATCAAACCCTGTACATTGTGTCTGTAAGGTATATACCTTAAGCAATTTGTCAACCATAATATGAGCATGTGAGATAATGTCAAAAGTCTTGGCCAGGTTGAGAGAAGTATTGTGTACAGAATGACCACTGTCCATTGCCCTTGTAACTTTTTCAAAGAAGCATATTAGGTTCATGAGACAGGACCTGCCCTTTGCCAAACCAAACTGATTGGGATCTAGATTGGTTAAGCTGCCTGTGTCTGCAAAATTCTACTATGATATATTCCATGGCTTTTAATATAAAGCTGGTGAAGCTGATAGGTCTATAATTCTCTGGGTCTGTAGAGGGGTGGCCCTTGTGTAGGGCAGTTACAGTGGCTGTTCCTCAGACATCAGGAAAAACACTGTTGATAGGTTAAGGTTGAACAGATGCAGAAGAGGTTCAGATAGTGGATACTTGGCACTGATGAGGATGCATCCTGGCATGTTGTCCTTTCCTGTCCAGTGGAAGCATTATTTTTAACCTTTGATGGGGATTCTAAGACTTGTTGCTAGGTGATTTCAAGGGAAGCTAAATTCTCTTTGGATAGTGGTAGCAACAATGTAGATAGGAGGTAGAATGTATGCACTAAATTTGTCTGCTAATATATTAATTGTATGCTTCAGGTCAAAATGGGTGGCATTGTTATGGATGAGCTCAGTCGATTGCTGGATGTTATTTCTTAATTTTCTTACATAAGTGAAGAAAGATTTGTAGTTTCCTTTGGAATCTGTAGTAATCCCATGTTTGTACTCTGCTTTACATTTTCTAATACTGTTTTTTAAGTTTCTTGTTGGCATGTTTTATAACCCATACTACACTTCAGTGTAAAATGACTGCGGTGGTGGTGCTGCGGTAGCGTTGTTGCCTCATAGCAAGACGTTGTCCTGTTCGATTCTCAACTAGAGCGTCTTCTGTGTGGAGGCATACGTGAATGGGGCATGCCTTCGTTGAAGGTTGTGTGTCAGGGCTGGTAACCCGGTATGTAAAAATCCACTACCAGTCATTAGCGGACCGGAGTTCCACTGTGGCGACCCCTAACCGGGAAAAGCCGAAAGATACAAACAAAACTACACTTCAGTGTAAAAATGCTGAAAAATAACAAAACATTATTTGTTTTTACTTTGATGCAAGCACTCACTATTGAAAGACTTGAATGAAAAGGGCAAAGAACTTCTATCATTTCGCATTACTGTAACCACTTGCTATAGCAAGACCTAAGTTAGAGAGAGAAGACTATTACATATTTTATTATGTTGCATTTCCTCATAGGTTCATAGTTTTATACTACACTAATAACCACCAGGGTCTTTACAAGCTTAGACATGAAAGCTAACCCAGTTTTGTCCCAGAGTTCCTTGAATGCCTATATGGTGGGGTATGTTAATAAAGAGGTAGCTAAGGGTTATGTATGTGTTGGGAGGGTATGTAAGTTGAGGATTAAATTACATACTGTCGACTTCTGTCCATCAGAGACATGGGGGCCAGACCACAGGTGAATTTGTAGCTTATCATCCAATGGTCAAGGTTTCTTTTGAATAGGGTCAAGGGATGAAGGATGAATTCTGCTTCACATAAATGGGGAGCATATTCTGAAGTATGGGATCTTTTGACACACATATCTTTCCCTCCAGCAGGTTCTATTTATGTTGCATATAAAGCACAGGTCTTTAAATCTAGAGTTTCTGGTGATGTTTCTCTTGTGGATGTGCAAGAGATCCATCAGAGCTGGATCTGAGGATGGTTTATATGCAAAGCATAGATCACCTCTCAGCAATTGGTAGGAGACTGAATACAGAGATAGGACCTTAAGATGATCTGTGTAGGACAGGATTCTTCTAATGAGGAATCTCTGATGGATTTCCAACTGCTGCAAGTGCTTGGTTAGGTACATGCGAAAGGGTGAATTATATTCAATAGTGGGTCTGATAAGGGATGAGTAGAGTGGTAGTATTACTTCCTTGGACCTAGATGCCATGCCTTTGCTAATGAGTTGGGCAACACAGAAAAACTTTCTTACTATTTTGTCTTCTTGTTGGTTGAATGCCAGATTACTGTCTACATATGTTCCTAGATCCCTAATTATCAGATCAACTCTTAGGGGTGTATCATTGATGAAGTAATTAGCTTGGGTGGATGATTTCCCAAAGGGCACTATAATGCATTTCTTTGCATTAAGTTTTTATCAGTGGCTTTCACACCAGTCATTTGTTTGTGTTATACCCTCTTGTAGGATGCTGGTGTCATGGGGGGAATCTATGATAGCTCCCATTTTGCAGTCATCTTCAAACTTGGTTAGCCAGAGGCCTTTGACATTAGCCTTGACTTTTGAGAAGTAGATGTCAAACAGGAGAGGGCCAAACACAGAGCACTTGAGTACTCCACTGTTGACCAGTCTCTCTGTGGAGGTGATGTCACTAATCCTGACTTCTTGGGTCCTGTGAGCCAGTTGGCAATCCACTGAATTTTGTAGGGAATTATGTCTAGTTTTGAGAGTTTGTCAACAATACCTGAGTGGGGTATTGTATCAGATATCTTGGCCAGATCAAGGTGTATGATATGCACCATCTTCCCCTCATCCATAGCCATTTGTGACCGTCTTGAAGTAGGCAAGACCTTAACAAAGCCAAACTGGGATGTGTATAGTGTCTGTAGTTTGCTAACACCCTTGTTGATCATTTCCATGATAATTTGTTTCATGGCTTTGCATATTAGACTTGTCAGACTGATGGGTCTGTAGTTCATGGGGTCAGTTGATGGCCCACCCTTATGAAGAGGGATGACCGTTGTGGACCTCCATTAATATGGCATGTAACCTGTTTTGAGGTTATAGTTGAACAGTGCCTCAAGTGGTCCTATTAGGTACATTTAGGCTATTTAGAAGGCAAACAGGGATATTGCCAGGACCCACTGAAGCAGTGTTTTGGGCCTTAGCGAGCACTTACAGGATCTGCTCCCTGTTGATAGTTGGAGGGATATTCCAGAAGGGATATCATAAGGCCAAGTGGAGGGGAGTGGGGGGTGAAGTTAAAGCTAAATTAATCAGCCATTAGTTTTGATATGTCACCCTGGTCAGTGAAAACTGTGCCATTTAGCACTAGTTCTGCACACTGCAGAATATTACCTTTAAGGTTCCTGACATAACTGAAGAAGGCCTTGCAATTGTTCTTAGCCTAGTAGGCTACCCTGACCTTGTAACTGGCCTTGTTAGACTTTATTAGACCTCCTAGTTTCTTGTTTAGTGGAATCAGAGAGCTCTTATGTTTGTGAGAGTTGCTTTCTGATTTTGAACATGACTTTTTTTCTTTTGTCATACAGCCTGCTAAGGTAAGGATTGCATCGGAGTGGTTTGTTTTTGATGTTAGAGTTGAGCTTACTTCTAGCAGGTATGGTAGCCTGAGTACAGCCATTTACATTTGTACAGGATTTCTGCAAATATTTCTGCATAGGTAGCTGTGTTTTTAGGGTTTGGGAAAGCTGTGAATCTTGACAAACTGTTGCTTAATATGATGTAGTTTGCTTTAGAATAGTTCCTAACCATTACAGGTTTAGCTGGGTGTTCTGGGCTGATTTTTAGTTTGAAGGAGCAGCTTAGTAATCCAACTTCATCAATGAGGATGTGACATGGGGGTAAGGTGTATCACTCTCCCATGTTGGTGAGTACTAGGCCCAATATGTTTGATATCATTAGAGAGTGCACTATTTGGTCTACAGTGTTTGTGTTGATACTGTCCAGGAAACATGTTTGCGTGTTAGAGGCAGTGTATACTTTCCAGTGTACAGAGGGATTGTTAAAATCTTCCATGAATAGGATTATAATATACAATTATAAACAAATATGTATTTCTGTCCTTTACATCCCTTCTGGTGACAATTCAGCTATACTGAAAAATATCCTACAATGGATATCTGTAATATTTCTACAAGAAAAATATTACTAGATGATGTGAATGTCAATTGTTTGGACATAAACCTAACTCCCTTACATCTGGCATGAACTTATATGGTTTCACATAACCAATTAATAGCCCTTCACATTATATCAAGACATAAAATTCCCTATTAGACTGAATTCTAGTATCAGACCCTCTCCCCAGGCCCCCACTGAAAATAGCCTTCTACACAGTCGGACTTTCCCGGTAATCAAATGTGAGTAAATAAATAGGGTATTTGATTGGATGGTGAGTGCCTCTAATAGGTTTAGATAAGAGTTGCAAGCTTCAAGGGCTATAGAGGGTGACCTATAGGTGGCCAGGACATGGTAGGGAAACTTGTATATTGAGACTTGGATGCAGATATACTCCAGGCATTATCCTGTTTAACCAATCTAGAGTTTTTTTGCCATTTAAGTAGTTTGAGACACCTTTACCTTTACCTTTACCTTTACCTTTAGCACCTTCTGTTGGTCTAAATGTGTGAAGGCATTGTAGCCTTCTACTGCCAGAGTACTTTCTGTGGTTTTAAGTCTTAGTAACAGCCCAGGTGTCTACATTCTCCAAAGTGAGGAGAACTTGTAGGGTGTGGAGTGTTTTGTTATGCTCCTAGGATTGAGCAAAAACACCTTAAGGTTGCCTTGAGTATTTTTTGCTATGTTGGTAGTTGCATCATTTTGACATTGTCTAAAAAGCCTCTAAAGGGATCGATAAAATGTTAGCCAGTATACCAAATCCCAGGGGGGGACTGGTGCAGACCATCCTTGGCCGAACAAAGTGATCTTTTGCCCATGTTCTGTCATGCTGATAGATACTGGTTTCCCTGATGTTACACCAGAGACTAAGACAATTATGAAAATCAGTCATTTTCAGTTCATAATCCGCAGTGGTGGTGCTGCGGTAGCATTGTCGCCTCACTGTAAGACCCTGTCCGGTTCGATTCTCAGCTAAAGCGTCTTCTGCATGGAGACATGCGTCAATGGGCGTACCTTCGTTGAAGGTTGTGCATCAGGGCTGGTAACCCGGCATGTAAAAATCAACTACCAATCATTAGCGGACCGGAGTTCCGCTGTGGCGACCCCTAACCGGGAAAAGCCAAAAGACACAAGTAATTTTCAGTTCATACTGTGGCATCATTCTTGGTGAAGGTAGACTGCAGCTCAGTGCAAATCACGTATCTGTCTGTGACACATATTCAGAAAAATTCATAATGTCTCTTTTCACGTAGTACAGTGAGGTACACCTCAGATCATTTTACACCCACATGGACTATTGCAGAATTATATTGGTACCTGCGGTACAGTCACTTCCTAAAAAGTGTTAAGAACCGAGAAAAAGAGGCAAACCTGTTGCTGTTCCACACTATGGGAGACTCGATAAAAAGAGACGTAAGTGTTATCTGTTTTGACTTGTTGCATTCATTCTCCAGTGCAAAAGGTAATAAAGAGGTCTGTTTTCTGGTTTCCATGGCCATTACTATTTGCACTGATAGATTCGAGAACTATTACCTGTTTGTGTGGTCCTATAGTAGCTTACCAGAAAGAGAACTGTTGTGGTTGCATGGACAATGACCTATAAGAAACTGACAAAGCTGTTTATTTTCACTTGTTGCTACCTTTAGTAGTTAATGTATGTTGTCCTATTCAGTTCATGAGACAAGAAATATAATTTTGTATACATTATCAACTGTACTGACTGCATCATTTTGTTACAATACATACACATGAATGCTAGTTGGTACTTTCCATAGTCAGTCCTCAGTAACCTGATGGTGAGATGCAAGATGAGATGAGTCTATGTCAGTAAGAGCATTTTGCACTTTTTATTGCTCAGCAGTGATGCTGCCTTTTGTCCAATGAAGTAATGGGCTAGTAGGTGTTATTTAATAAAGTTTCCAAAACCTTACTATTGCACAATGAGCTTAAGGCTTTTAGAGGAAGGGATTATTCCGTAGTTAAGATACTTAATGCAGATGACCGTACATGAATGCAATGTTAGGAGTGCTATTACCCTTTTATGTCAATCTGATTTTTGGAATCACATAATGGGCTTTAGAGAATGAAACTTAAGGTTCCCACAAAATGACAGACAGACATTTATGTGATGGGTAACACTTTCATGTACAACCCTGTGCTTCGGGAAGGTTATAGCGGATGTTACTCTTCTTTGGCTAAGTGCAAACACAATGCTGGTCCACTCTAAGACCAATGTGTATGTCTTGTGTTGTACAATGTGTATTAAACAGTGACATCCATGCATGTTTTTCTTTGGTTGGGCTTGTACCATAGGCAGTGGGAGACCATCTTCGGTATTATGATTGATGAGACCATCTACGCAGGTTTAGCTTTCTGCTGTACTTCACTTGCACACTACATACCTGGGTGAGTCACTTAACTCGATTAAAAGTTTTAGTACACTCAGTGAAATAGTCACTACAGTCCAAAGGGTCTTACACAGCTAACAAAGACTACTTAATACCAAATTAGTGTGGGATAAGTAAAGAAGAATTGTAGTTAACAAAAAGGGAATAGGGCAGAAAGGACCATGGCTGAGAATGGTGAGATGAAGATCAAGGCTAAAAAACATTCAGATTGATGTGGCAGCATCATTTATGCTCTTGACAATTTCTTTGTTTCTTCTGTGCTTTATTTATTGCTCACCAAGGAGTGATGAACTCTTCTGGTACATTATGTAACTTCTCTCTGTAGAATAACTTGCTTTTTAACTTGTTTGTTTTAGAACAGAATGCTCAGTTGCAATACTAAAAAAAGAGTGAGCTGCAAATGCATTTCACAATTTTGTGATAATGACATCTAAAGTACGTACTTATCAACTGCCCATATTTTCACAGTATGTCCATATTTGTGCCTCATATATTTGGTCTGTTTCTTATAAAAGCTGTATTTTTCTGGCAAAGAACTGATGGTTGAAGTCAATAAAAATTATATATGTTTGTGTTCCAGTCTGCATATCCTTTAGAAAATGCATGCTAACATAAATCATTTTATTCTAGCAACTTTCTAAATCCATAAGAACAATATTTAAAATCTGTCTCTAATTTTGGGCCTTTACCCGCCACTGATTTAGGCTTTGTCCAGATTTCTTGCACTAAGAAGTTGACATGTATGTTAAAGTGACTTTGGATTATCTGGGGTAGTACATGATATCATGAACTATTCAAAAACTGACCTGCTTTAGTGTGCTGTACACCATTGTTTTATGACCATAAAAGTGACGTACTTTATGACTACACACCATACTTCTCAACCTCAACACAAAAACTCAGGACAAAGCAAAAAATAATAGGGGTCAAAGACCCCAATATGGGAACACGTTTTAGATATTGCACTTACAGACTTAGAAAGTTGTTAGAATAAAGCAATAGGGGGAATTCAGTAAAGCCTACATGATTTTTTTTGTGTACACATTGTGGCATGATGCATACACAAGCACAAACATTTTTAGATTCAGTAAGAGCCATTTAGCAGCGCGCATACACAAACAAACAGGGAAAACTACAGAGGAATGGATTCTTATGCAAATGAGGCAAGTTGAGTGATCCAACAAGTAGAAAGGCATCCATGTACACACTGTGTCAACGTTTGTAGGGTACATGGAAAAATTCCACATACAGGAGTCTACACAGACAAAAGGGGATGTAAAACACCAGAAATATGGACATACCTCCCCTGAAAATATTATACCACATACAGATATGTGCAAAATAAATATTGTGCAATATTGTGGATGTCATAAAGAGGAAGGGAATAAGTTAAATCAATAATAATTTCGTTAATAATCTTGGCATATTTGCGTTAGGGGCTACAGTGTGTAAACATGCTTAATAGAAGAAAAAAAGAGGCAAAAAATGCATTTTATAATGTATGTCAGAAATGTATTCTAGGTCTTTGCATCGGGTCAGTACAATGGTGCATTGGTGCTGTTGCCCAGCTCATACAGCTATGAACCATGAAGTTTCCAGGCTGTCAGCATGGATATGTATGCAAATGAGGTGAATTCTTGAATAGCAAAAAGGAGTAAGCGTGTCTGCATATACACTTTTTGTAGGCTCCCATACCATGTTGAGATTTTTACTGGATGTAGATTCAAGCAGGAGGGTGTATCCAGGCACTTTTAGGATTGTTTAATTCCTGCTGTATCTGTTTCTGCTGTGCACCGCATAGCTGAGCTTGTTCATATGGAAAGACCACCCAGGTCACAGTGAAGATGTAGGCAGCAAGTAATTAAATCCAGATATATTTGATTATTGATTTTGACTTTTGTCTAAGCTATGCTGCGTGGTGCACCACATAGCTCAACAAGTTCATGTGACACACTACCCACATGACAGTGATGACGTAGGCAGCAATGAATGGAAAGCAGATATATCCAATGAATATTTATTACTCTGTATAAGCAATGCTGTGCGACGTGGTGCATAGCGCTGCATTGCACACTAAAGTAGGGCCATTAAATGATGTTAATTGCATTCTAGGCAGATAAAATGCATAATAATTAGCCAATCATGCATACAGGACATACAGAAGACCTCTATTAAGTATACATATACCCTACAGTCTGATTTTTCCCCAGTATTCTGGGCCATTGGAGTACAGACTTGGGAATTTTAACTGAGATAATGCTAAGGGCTGCTGCAGTTCTGCTAAATCTGTATGTGCTAGATGTTGAAGTCAGTGCTATTGGCACTGCTGATAACAGGCCTAGGCTGAGAAGGAGAAGAGTGTTCAGGCCCAGGGTAATCTTCCAGGAGCTACATGAGCTGGAGGTTGTAGCGGGCTACAGGGTGGTCGGGGACATATTATAAGAATCCATTGAACTCTGCCACCCTCAACTCAGAGCCAGTGCTAACAGAGGGGAACCCATCCCAGTGGAAATAAAAGTATGTGTAGCCCTTGGGATACTAGCTACAGGTACTTTTCAAAGACTAACTGGAGACATGATGGGGGTGTCACAGGCGTCTGCATCCAGGATACTCCACCAGTTCCTGGATGTTATGCTATCACATGCCAGTGAACACATATCTTTCCCCTCTCCCCTCTCCTCTAAGGTGAGGGCCAGCTATATGTAAAATGTCTACCCTGTAGTACACTACTCTGAAGTACTAGGTGCCATAGAATGTATTCATGTACAAATCAAGGCACCACCAGGTGAGCAGGGTAGAATCTATGTTAACCGTAAGGGGTACCACTCCATCAACTGCCAAGTCTTTGCAATGCCCAGGGGATTATTCTGAATGTGTTTGCTGGCAGCCCTGGCAATTATCATGACTCCCATATCTGACACACATCACAACAGTACTGGATGTTTGCTAGGGGAGACATCCCACATGGCCATTTACTGGGGGATGCTGGCTATGCCTCGGAACCACGGATGATGACATCCACCAGAAATGCACACACACACACACACACACAGAAGAATGCCATAATGAGGCACATCCACAAACTAGGAACATTTTAGAACATGTGTTTGGGCTTTTGAAGTCATGGTTCTGGTGCCTCAATATATCTGGTGGAGCCCTGCAGTATTCTCCAGCTGCTTGTGCACATATATTTACAGTATGTACTATGCTGCACAATCTGATCCTGTGGAAACAGGTGCAGCAGGATCAGCAAAAGGAAGGGATACACAGCCCCCCCCACTGCCTAGGTCACCAAAGCCACAGTCAAAGGAGGACTCGGAGGTGGGACCCCTGCTGATGTTCCTGTAGGCAGACCTAGGCATATGCAGTACACTCTGGCTTTGGCTAAGAGACAATGTTCTCACATTCACTGATAACCTAGAGATCTAGGGACTGACACCTTACTTCTACTCACATACAGAAATTAAAAATGATGGCAGGCAACCCACTCATTCTGTACCTACCCATGTACTGGCTGTGTACTGCTTACATCTGACAGAGTCAGCCCTTAACTACAGTTGTGTCACCTGCTGCATTTGCAAGGTAAGTCCATAACCTACACAGTAATCATAAGGATTATTATGATATGGCATTGTATGTATGGCTCTGCTACATTATGCAATTAAATATAGTGGGTTACTTTGACATAAATAACATCCACATGGGACTACAGATACCCATTCCAGTATTGTTTTTCCATTACTATTCACTAGACCTCATGCATGGAATATTCATGCAGTCTTACTGCAACAGATTACTGGTACATCTGTCAAGGGAGATGTTAGTGGGGTGACGTGATAGACTATTGTGTATCCCAGCAGAACATGTGGTGGTGTTCCACCACCCCCAACACAGCAGTGTTTCCTTGTAACTGCTGTAACAGAAACTCATCAATGGTATATCAGCATTCCAGGCAGTCTCAGGTCAGTAACATAGAAATTGACCATACATTGTATATCTTACTTAACGCAGGGATAACAATGTACATATTTATGCAGTTGATTATGTGCTGAATGATCCCTGTCTGTCAAGCAGGTTGTATAGCTCAAAGGACTAGGGCAATTAGGTTGTATGATGGCGTCCATGATTCTAATCTAAAAGTACCTACTTATTTTGGATGTGAGGTATCATTACTTTTTGTTTTAGAGACTGTCAGTCTGTGTGTGGTGTAATATTATTAACCTCTGTCACATATTACATAGGACAACTTTAGAAAGTTGTAGCCAGTGTCAGAGACATGCTGCAGTGCAGAAACAGGGACAGATGTAATTTTGTGTAACACACAAATCCTGGACTGGAGTACAGGTAGGTGTGGGCTGGAGTCAGTTTATAACTAGTGAAAATACACTGGGCATGCTCATACACTTAAGTAAGTAGAGCCCAGTTCTGTTGCTCCCCACTCAAAATGACATTTTATATATAGATATGTCTACAGATACATACATATATATGTATCATAGGATCATAAGATCAAAGAAGATTACTAGGCTAATGGCTCTGGGGCTCTTACAAGCCTAGCCAAGAGTCTATTCCCTAAAAAGAAACCCCAGTCAACACCTGTCACCCCTGTCAATGAGGGACACAGGTGGAACCCCTGGGACAAAATTGTGGTTACCCATCCACTCATTAACATTGCATTTGAAAAGGGTCAGCAATGTACTTTGTATGATGTGTATGGGGAGTCTATTCCAGAGATGGGGTAGCCTCTGGGAGACAAACCTGTCTCTCCAGCAGGTTTTGTTAATGTCACATATTAGATTTAGGCCTTTTGATCGGGTACTATGTGAGGAGTTAGACTTATGGATATGGAGCATCTCTAGTAGAGAAGGGTCTGAGATTGCCTTGTAGTTGAGACACAGATCACCTCTGAGCAATCTGTACAATACTGAGTAGAGTGATAGTGATTTGAGCCTGTCCACATAGGACAGGTGTTGGAGGCCATGGATTCTCTTTGTGAGGTATTTCTGTGGCCGTTCCAGTGCAGGTGTCTGGAGAGGTACATACCAAATGGGGCATTATACTCAATTATTGGCCTAATGAGGGAGGAGTACAGAGAGGTAATAACCTCATTTTTTCTGGATGTAATCTCTTTACTTATGAGGTGAACCAAGTAAAAGACTTTTCTGCCCACTGCCGCTACATGATGGTCAAAGGTGAGATTGTTGTCAACTTGTGTATCCATGTCTCTCACTATAAGTTGTGTGCTTAGGGGGTTGCTGTTAATGTGGTAATCAGTAGGGGCTGTGTTTTTGCTGAATGGTATGATAATACATTTTTTTGCATTTAACTTAAGGCCATGACTTTGGCACCAGTCATTTGTTGCTGTGAGACCCTCTTGAAGTATGTTAACATCATATGAGGACTCAATGACAGCACCCAACTTACAGTCATCCGCAAACTTGCTCAGCCACTGGAATTTTGTCTTTGCCTGGACCTCTGAGAAGTAGATGCCAAGCAATAGGGGTCTCAGTACAGATCCATGGGGAACACCACTAGTGACAGGTCTGCTGTTGGAGGTAGTGGCTCCTATTTTGACTTTGTGTGCCCTGTCAGTGAGCCAGTTGGCCACCCAACTGATGAGATAGGGATTTACACCAAGTTGTTTTAGCTTTTCGATGATGCCCCGAGTAGGGGATTGTGTCAAAGGCTTTGGCCAAGTCAAGGTAAGCTGTATGTACTGACTTTCCCTCATCCAGTGCCTTGGTGACAGTCTCAAAAAAGTCAGCCAGGTTCAACAGACAAGATCTGCCTTTACAAATCCAAACTGGATGGGGTCAATTGCTTGGAGATTGCTTATGTCCTTGTTTATGAGGTGCATGGCCTTATAGATCAGACTTGTCAAGCTAATGGGGCAATAGTTTCCAGGGTCAGTAGTGGCACCACCTTTGTGCAAAGGGATGACAATGGCAGTTTTCCACTCTGCTGGAATGAAGCCTGTACTTAGGCTATGGTTGAATAGGGTGCTGAATGGCGAGGCTAGTTCTTGCTGGAGATGCTGTCACTATATCTCTCTCCCTATAGTTATATATCTATCGCCATATGTGTATACACACACACACACACACACACCTAAAATCCTGAAACCCAAAATCCTGAGACCAAAATCTTGAAAGTTCAAAATACTGAAAACTCAAAATACGAATCTCATAATACTGAAAACATACAGGATACCAACACTATATTCCAGCACAAGTACATACAGAAACAAATAAAAGACAAACCATATTACTTTTCTCCAAGTATAAGCAGGAAGGCAAGCCCTCTTGCACCCCGAATGTAGGGGGTGCAGCCCCCCCCACCCCCTGCTACTTAAATATACCAACTCTGAGATTTCACTTAGTGTAGTGAAGTGCAATCTTGGAGTTGATATATTTAAATAGCAAAGGGTGTGGGGGTGCCGGAGGGCTTGCCCCCCTGCTTATAGTTGAGGGGTAATATGTTTCTATGTGTACTTCTGCTGGAATATAGTAACAGTTGGTATCCTGTGTGTTTTCAGTATTATGATTTTCACTATTTTCAATTTTCAGTATTTTGAACTTTCAAGATTTTGGTCTCAGGATTTTGGGCTTTCAGGATTTAGAAGTGAACCTATATATATATATATATATATATATATATATATATATATATATATATATACATATAAACGCATACTTTCCTGTCTCTTTCCATATATTTACATAACACATACACACACACACACACACACACACACACACACACACACACACACACACACACACACACACACACGCGCCTCCATTTATATATATGCCCCTGTCATAGACATAAATATATATATATATATATATATATATATATATATATATATTTATATATATATATATATATATTCATATGAGTGCATGTATGTCTGTATTGTCCTACATACCCTGATAATGGTGATTAAAGATGTACTATTACACATATATAATGTTGCTCTAAGGACCAAAAGTAAGGGCTTAACAGTAGATAATGCATTTACTTACAGCCCCCTGTGCTTGCTGGATGTCACCACACATACACCAATAGGTGAACAAGTGGTGTTATGTATCATGTTGTGTATACATGCATTGACAGGGTGCAATGTTTTTGCCCACAGGCTTGCCCATCCAAATGTAAACAGCCACATATGGCCAAAATCGCTACTGTAGGCACATAGCTAGGATAAAAAAAAACAGTTATCTGACTGCTAGGCTACTAGATGCAGAGAACAGTAAGAAGCAATGTCACTCTGTAGTCCACACATGCTATTCAATACAAGCCTAGTTTATGTACTCCACAAGTAGCCACCTGCAGTCATGTGTAAAACAGACAGCAGCCTTGGCATGTTTGATAAATATGGTGATCTGTACTGTGTAAGACTAGATAGGTAGGGGTTCTAATCTCCCTCCAGTCCACTTGGTGTGTTTGTGTGTGTGCATCTCTTGCAAAACAAACGGGAATCCCACATTAACTACTAAACTGCAATGGGTTTGCACTTTTTGGCCCTTGCAGGTGATGTCTGCCTCCAAACTCCTGTCTTCCACAAGGCCTGCTGAGGTCATGTACCTTATTGTAATGTCAGACTTCAGCTGTGATGCGAGTGATCAGTACTGTGATCTGTAGTATATAAGACTAGATAGGTAGGGGTTCTAATCTCACTCCAGCCCACTGTGTGTGTGTGTGTGTGTGTGTGTGTGTGTGTGTGTGTGTGTGTGTGTGTGTGTGTGTGTGTCTGCATCTCCCTTGAGGTATGTGTGAAGTTGTATATGCCAACAGGAACTTTTAAGTCATCATAACATTGCCTGATAGTCACAGACCTGTGTGCATGTGTGATATGATATATCCTGACACCTCACAGACAGCTAACTGTGACCTTTCCCATACATAGTCTGGTGACAGGGACATCAATTTGTCTCATGATGTAATCACTTATGAATAATAGGTGTGAGGTTTGTGTTTTGCCTCAGGTGCTTGACTGTTGAGACAGTGGCACATGTGCTATTATGTGTACTGTGTTCTGCAGACATATGATTATGTGTAGAAAAATAGACAAAAAAGAGAGTACGCTGGTGTGTAATAGCCAAGTATCCAGTCATTCAAGTACACAAAATATTCACGTGAAATAACCACCACGCTAGATGAGCAATGTGGAGATGAATCTTTTAATGGTAGTGAGCGCTTTCGCCCGTAGGCTTCTTCAGACTTTTAAAACATTTAATTGCAGTTGCATTACAATTTAAATAGTGCTCTGTACAACTCTATTGGTCAGTCAATCAAGATTAAAAAACATCATTCAGCATCAGAAGATTTTAAAGTGCTATCTTGCTTCATTTAAAAATCGACATTTCATGACATTATGGAGAACATTATTTAAAGCAAAATTTAATAAATAACTATAAAAATATCTGTAAAATTAAATATAAGTGCACCAGTGTGGGTATATACACATGACATAAAACAAACAACATCTATGGAACCTGCAGTTGTTTGTTTTATGTCATGTGTATATACCGACACTGGTGCGCTTATATTTAATTTTACAGATATTTTTATAGTTATTTATTAAATTTTGCTTTAAATAATGTTCTCCATAATGTCATGAAATGTCGATTTTTAAATGAAGCAAGATAGCACTTTAAAATCTTCTGATGCTGAATGATGTTTTTTAATCTTGATTGACTGACCAATAGAGTTGTACAGAGCACTATTTAAATTGTAATGCAACTGCAATTAAATGTTTTAAAAGTCTGAAGAAGCCTACGGGCGAAAGCGCTCACTACCATTAAAAGATTCATCTCCACATTGCTCATCTAGCGTGGTGGTTATTTCACGTGAATATTTTGTGTACTTGAATGACTGGATACTTGGCTATTACACACCAGCGTACTCTCTTTTTTGTCTATTTTTCTACAGTTTATCCCGCTGGTGTTCTGCTCTACTTGCTGGTCGTAACTTTTGGATTTTACATATGATTATGTGTAGTGAGCTTGCAATTGAGTTTATGAGGTGTCTGTTGTTTGTGTATGTGTCTCATAAGGAGTTCCACACATGCAGGTGTATGTGATCTGGGTGTGGGTGGAGTGCGTGATGAGGTGTGCATGCTGGCAAACTGCTCATTGTCATATGTACCGACCAGTATGTGAGATAGCATAGAATCCAGGTTTGTAACATCTCACATATTGTGTTTGTGTGGCATAGGAGTATAGGGGTGGGGACACTTTCCACATCTCGACAGCGGTCATTGATAATACCATTTGCAATAAAGTCTTGCTTGTGTGTATGTCACAGCAGGCCATCATTAGGGAGTGGTCTGACAGCACCTGAAATGTAACATGTTATCACCTGTATGTAGCTCTAAGGTAACACAGCACCTGACAGTGTACCATAAAATGGTGGAGTGAGTGCAATGCTTTGCCAGGCATGTGGCCCCTGGATTTATCATAATCCTGTTATTAGGCATGGTCATAATAGCATACCTACAAATGTGACAATGTACAACTCCAGCAAAGTTAGGGTCATGCTGCTACACCCTTGTGGTTGACAACCTCAAAAACACTTTCTGTAGGCACTCCTTGCAGTGAAGATGTGGATATCTGTGCACTCACTGAGAACTTGTTCAACTTTGCAGTCATTATTTTGGCCTTGCTAGTCTACACGGTCTGTCAAGCAACCTGACAGCAAACTGGATGTTGTGTGACATGATGTGGAACCCAGCTATGTGTTCCAGTTACATAAATATACAGTATGACATAGCTAGGACATGTGTGAGGTACACACACTTTAGCCAAAGGTGGCCACTCCTCTGCAGTAGGCCTCAGATCCATGTTATGCAGATGTGCACCATGAAGCTGTTGAAGGTCAGGGTGCAGGAACTGCTGTGCAATTGCCATCTAACAGGGCCACTGCGGTGCTTGTTTGAGCAACCTTGGACATTTATGTCACCGGAAATTGAACATTATATTGTGACACTGCAGCTCTGCTCCAAGTCACTATCTGGTCAGTACCCTAGTGAAATCCTAACAACCCTGGAATACAAAGCATAATACATGCCAAAATCAAATGATTGCTGTAGTTTCTAATCAAGACATCTAATTGGAAAAGGGTATGTCAAGTCTACAGAGCCTTGCATGACATGGGACATCTATGTGGATGAAGAAACAGGCTATGGCTTGCTCCTCATGTTTAGCTTAGTACTAATGCTTTGCTTCTGGTGACAGACAAAGTATAGGAGCATGGTATCCCAGGAGAGAGTGGTTGTGGTGAGACCAGCATTAGTAGTAGCCAAACACCAGCAATTCAGGGGACTCCCCTCTTGTCAGCATTCCTCACAAGGTAATTGTATCATTTCAGTAGACACTGCTTGAGTAGTGTCCAACTGCAGAATAACTGTGTAAACACTCCCTCCTTACCTTCACAGGGTATATGTATGACTTTCCCCTCCATTGTTTGCCTGTGCTCTGTACAGATACAGACATATTGGATGACTATCTTCTTGAAAACCATGATGGAATTAACTGCAATACTTAGTTGCACACAAGACAACTAGCATGCAGTGACAAGCACTGTCCCCAGATGTCTCAGTAGTCTTATATTTAAAGCCATGAAAAGACTTATCATGGAAATGATCAGTAATGATGTAGTATGCCTGCAGACATTGGCTCAAACCCAATTTGTTTTGTTCAAGGTCAGATCATGCCTACTAACTAGTGGACCTCATTTAGTGTTAAACTATGCAATGGATGAGGGGAAATGACTCACTCTACCTACCATGGCTTGAGAAGGCATTTGACAAGACTAGGCCATCAGGCATGGTTGAAACACTATATAGGTTATTTACAAACTAGTATGTCAGCCGGTGGATAGCCAAGTGTCTGACAGTCATTATCCAGAAAGATAGCATTGGGTAGTCCACAGCTACAATGAGGCTAGTCACCAGTGAGTGGACTTCCCTCACAAATCATTCCTAGGACTACTCCTTCCAGCCATTCCCTTCCCTGCAGTTGCAACCACTGTCAGTGACCTCAGAAGTACATTTGCAGATGATTGCAAATTAGGAGCTGTCACTGAATATCACACACAACCAACAGTTATCCAGGATGGGCTGACACACACATTCAGTTATTGTCATCCCCATTGACAAATAATAAATGCCAAGGAATGCACAATACTATACTTTTGGAAGTCATCCACCCATGGAAAATATCGTATTGTCCACATATCTCCAACAGTTGACCCATTAGTCAGGGCCTATTGGACACAGAGTGATCTAGCCTTTGACTGTCACTGGTCGGTAAGACGTGGGGATTCATTTAATGTTGCATAACCTATAGAGAAAGGTATGGCATGTAAATCCCAGAATGTCATTGTTACACTGTATTTGGTGCTCATCACACCTATCATTAAGTGCAATGCCACCTTTGGTATGTAACTACACAGGCATATCCGACAAGTGTAACAGCCACAGAGGTTCCACAGTAAACCAATACACAGTGTACATAACATGTCCTACGCAGACTGTGTCAAGGCCGTAACTGTATATTCTGTCACCTACATGCTTTGGAGGGGAGGTGTATGGCTGCCATAAAGGGAGGTGTCAGATCCCATTGTGTACCTCCTGCATATCTAAGAAAGGACTAGCATGAAAATTACCTGTTCTACACAGCTACACCTTGACTGTGGTATAAATGGGACATACTGGAGAGACAAGTATGTAACCCAGATACTACACACTATAGGTAACAGGCTTTCCATCCATGTGAGGCACACTTCTGCTGTAACACACATCATGTGCAAGTTACACAATGGGATGTGGAACAAGACAATCATAAGTGGTTTAGGACAAATGTCTATGATGGGCACAGGGAAACTGTAGATGGCTCATCTCGTATGCCACAGCTTGTAGATGTGTCAGCTTCCAAAAGCCTACTTACACTTATCAAGGGTACTAGACCTTGTCAGAGATTAAGGATGTATGACTAGGCTGAAAGAAGCCATTGTTTTTCTTAGTCTGTTATACACATATGAACTTATGGAGACATGCACCTATACTGCTTTTGCTTTCTGAAGACATTTTTCTTCTGTGCTGACATCCTGTGCTCTGATGTTTAAGGATTTATTGTAGCTGTGTTCCCATAGGTGTGTCCTGCACAACCCTGAAACAGAAACGTATACAGTTCCATGAGACACCTTATATTGTGTAAGTATACAGCCATTACAACATCATCCAACATAACGTACACAAAATAATGTGGTTTACTTATTACAAATGGCAGCATACAATATCTGTCAGTGACCAGTACAAGTGGCATGTTAAAGGCAACAATGGATGAAACAAATACATAGCGATTTAGATAGTCACCTGTGCATCAGGCACATAGCTGCATCCCCCTGCATCAATGACAAGGATTACAGGGATGTGGCACAGGTATCATTACTTGCACAGGGTGTTGTGCGGGGTGCAGGAGGCCAAGGATGACCCAATAGCTTGACAAGTGTGCGCGTGAGTCAGGAAGAAAGTAGGCAAGATGGACCATGAAAAGGTGTCATGTGTGTCTGTAGGTGACCTGATTGTGACAGTGGTGTTTTTTTTTATTGTATCTGCTTTATTTTCTTTTAAGCTAGTATAGTCCATTTTTCAGGTTAAGTGCTGAATTCAGGGCTGTGTTACAAATCTCTGTGTTTGCCCATACCTTACTTGGATAGAAGGAAGTTTCTCTGTTCACCTGTGAGAGATGGGAGCTTTGAGCAGCCTATCTGTCCCAGGATGAGTGGTTTCAGCCCAGAAATTAGTAGTTTATTGGCATTTTGGGCTAATTTCTTTTCCTTTCATTTCCCTGCTATAAATATCGCATTTGCCTGGTTTTGTGTGCTGGGCAGCACTGGTTAGATAGGGTATAACTATTCTAAGCTTCACAAAGTCTCTTCAATTTTTCCCTTGGAACTAGACAAACTTTCAACTTAAGCACTAAAGCCATTCATATCTCAGCCCGGCACTTGCTCAAAACTCATAGCAAGCACTTATAAACCCTAGCACTAGACCCTCCTATACTATACAGAAGGACAAGGCTCTCTATTCGACCTTACCAGCCATTCAGTAAAACAGTTCACTGTACCTTTCCAGGCATGTCCAAAGGGCAATTTCAGGTGTACTCTCCAGTCCAAATGGTGAATCTGGGCATTTTGTGGCAATGTTACAACTACCTCATGTACACAGACAACCCTCTCCTCCTACCACCAAACACTAATACATGTGAGAGATGCAATTATACAGCCAAACTGGAAGCTAAGCTCTCTCAACCCAAGGCTGGATCATACAGTCAAGAGGAGAAGTGAAATACTTGCATCACACCACCAGTCTCACATAGACTCATTAAACCAGCACCAGCAAAAAAACAGACATAAATACATGAAAACATACTTGGAGACTCTAAATAAAAATCTGCAAAAGCAACAGAGACCTCCAAAGTAGACATCCAAGCAACCTCTACCCCCCAACACAAATCATGAAACACATACTTCACAAAACCAGTGTGCCATGCAATCACAGCCTTTAAGGCAAAAATAACATACCCAACATACTAGTAATAGGTGACTCTATAGTCAGGCACACTGACATCCCACTCACTAGGCTGAATAAGGAGAAGGTTACTGTTAGCTGCCTGTCAGGTTCCAGGATCTGCCACATAACACAAGCACTCAGGTCACTCCAGAACAAGTACAAATATGACTCTGTCATTGTCCATGTTGGTGTGAATGACCTGAGCCGTACCTCCCTGGACTACATGAAAAGAGACATGGAAGAGCTCTCTGATCATGTAGCCCAGGCTGGTATTACCCTGACCCTGAGTAGCATCCTGCCCTCACCAAGAGTGATACCACGGTATAAAGAAAAAAATTATCAATTTCAGCAATTGGCTAAGTTTCTGGTGTCATTCATAGGGGATCCAGTGTCTGTCTGCCTGAGATGACATGCTCGACAAGCCATGCTGCTTCGCTAGAGATGGCTTGCACCTGTCACCTTTAGGCTTTCGAATACTGGCCAAGGCTCTTGCCACCCCCATAGTGCCTTTTTTAGGCAAGGCTCAAAAGACAAACCCACCACCATAAATAGCACAAGAAACAAAAAACTGAGGGGAATGCTACTCTATGCCAGAAGTCTAAACCTCAAAATGCATGCACTCGAGGCACTCCTCAGTATGGAGAAAATCGATATATGTGCAGTAACAGAAACCTGGTTTAAGGCTCCAGAGAGCACCCCAGCACTACCAGGCTACAACTCATACCATACATTTTGGCCACAGAACCCGGACCGAAATACAAAAGGCAGGACGTATCCTTATTCATCAAAGATACCCACACCTCCAGGTTAGTGGCACAGCACGATGCTTCAGAGATCATCCCCGTGCAACTAACAATGGGCAAAACTGCAATTCAGATTTTAGCTTGCTTCAAATCACCTATCATGTCCCAAAACCCCCATTCCGCATTTATGGAAACACTGGGAAATATAAAGGTCCTACCAAACACCCTAATATTGGGTGATTTCAATTACCCATCATTAGCTGAGAGAACAACTCAAGTACTAACTCCCTTGCCCAACATTTCCTAAAATTTATAAACTCAAACACCCTGGATCAACTGGTCAACACTCCCACCAGACGTGACAACATATTTGACCTGGTCATCACCAACATGGGTGACCGGTGCTCCACACCAGAGGTCAACCCCTCACTGGTTAGATCTGATCATAAACAAATCACTTTGGATATCCACATTCCACCCCACCCCCGGACAAGGAAACCACTGTGAAAAACTTTTCAAAAGCAAACTTCACATTACTTAAGACCAAGGTGGAAAGTTTCAAAGCCACCATGCTAAAGGATAATGCTGTCCAAGCTGCAAAATCCTTTACTAATGTATTCTACGGGCACCTACAAGAATGCATGAATCATGCTATCCCAAGCAAAACCAAAGCTCACTCCTCCAAGAAAAGGAAACCAGTCTGATGGACTCCTCCCATAAACAAACTATACAATAGAAGGAGGAAACTAGTACAGAAAAGAGTAAAATCCCAAGAAGGGAGGACATCTCTGATCAGTATCAGCAAGAAACTACGATCCTTCATAAAATCATCCAAGGTGAGCTTCAAAAGAAAAATTGCCAAGGACTCCAAAGATATCCACAAGGCATTCTTTAGCTATGTCAAAAATCTAAGTGGCAATGCTCAGATCTGCTCGGAGTTAGTGCAGAATGGTACAAAATACATTGAACCGACCGATATCGCCAATATCCTGGCAGACAGGTTCAGCGCAAACTTCACCCCCCTCTCACCCCCAAAATGTCCCATAACCATACCAGAAGAATGTAGATCCCCTGAAATCATAGACACTCAGGTTAAAACAGCCCTCTCCAAAGCCAAAAACACAGCATCAATGGGACCAGACGGTGTCCCAGGCTACATCCTACACAAGCTCAAAGACGAAATAACCCCTCACCTAAATACACTGTTCAAACTCAGCCTCTCCACAGGTTATGTACCCATACAGTGGCACACAGCAACTGTTATTCTGCTGCACAAAGGTGGAGCCACAACAGACCCTGGGAACTATCGCCCTATAAGCCTGACTAGGTTGGTCTGCAAGGCTATGGAATGCATCATCATGGAACTCATTAACAGAGACTTTGGGAGCCTCCAAACACTGTACCCTACCCAGTTTGGCTTTGTTAAGGGCAGATCATGCTTCCTAAACCTGGTGGATGTCTTTGAGACAATTACCAAGGCTATAGATGAGGGAAAGGTGGTACACACAGCCTACCTGGACTTCGTAAAAGCCTTCAACACCATTCCCCATTCTGGTATTATGGACAAGCTCACCAGTCTGAATATAAACCCCTACATCACAAGATGGGTTGCCAACTGACTCATGGACAGAACCCACATGGTAAAAGTTTCAGGAGCTAGGTCTGACTCTAAACCAGTTACAAGTGGCATTCCCCAGGTCTCAGTCCTAGGACCCCTCCTGTTTGGCATATACTTCTCAGAGGTACAGACAAGCACAGGAGGACTATGACTGACCAAGTTCACAGATGACTGCAAACTAGGGGTTATAATTGACTCTCCGGCTTACACAGACATCCTCCAAAAGGGTCTCACTGAGAAGGATACCTGCTGTCAAAATCATGGCCTCAAGCTAAATGCCAAAAAGTGCATAGTCATCCCCTTTGGAAAAAACAAAGCATCCACAAACTACCACATAGGTGGTAGTCCCCTAAATACGGAAGACATGATAAGGGATCTGGGGACCTAAGTAGATAATAATCTCTCCTTTGATAATCACATTGCCAAAGTGGTTAGAAAATCCTTCTACATGGCCACCTTATAACAAAAGGGTTCGCATCCAGATCAAAAGAGGTGTTTGTGCCCCTCTACTCATCACTCATCAGACCCATCATAGAGAACAACACCCCATTTGGGATGTACCTTACAAGACACCTGCAACAGCTGGAAAGACCACAGAAGTACCTCACCAAGAGGATCACTGACCTCAAACAGATGCCCTATGCAGCTCAACTGAAGAAACTCCAGCTGTACTCGGTTGCATACTGCCTACTCAGAGGAGATCTCTGCCTGACATACAAGGCCATGTCCAACCCAGAATTGATGGACATGCTCCACCTAAAGAAAATCTTATCCCCTCAAGTCACATGCTTTAGGGATCTAAACCTCACCATAACAATAAATAGGACATGCTGGATGGATAGATTCCTGTCCCAGAGACTTCCCATGCTTTGGAACAAGATTCCAATCTACATTAGGCAGAGCTCTTCGCTAACCTTGATGAGTGGATGGGAAACAGAAAGTTTACCCTCGGGATCACTTCAGTGGCTCTGCTGGACAGAGGCACAGGGAACTAATCTAAGGGGGTGGTGAAAGCCAACACATTCTGGCTTATAAATGCCTTCAGGCAGATAGTCTAGTACCTACCTATGAACCTATGAACCTATGAAACCTATGGTGTGTGAGTCTCTGCGTGAACACAGTCAAGGTAAGTGCTAGCCTTACATGTCTGTATGTTGGACAACTTTGAGCCATGCATGGTAGAGCTGACAATTCAATGTCTCTGCCTCTGAACACGGGAACTGGCTCTTCTAGGACTTATGCTGGCTCCTCCATGCCCAAGGTCAGAAGTGGGGCTACTACCTGAGAGTGACTGCTGTCTGCTGGGACTGTGTCCTCCACAGGAACACCCAGGATCATGAGCCCATGGCCTGTCATGTCTTGGTGTGGACTCCACCCTCCCTTCTGGAGCACTGGATGTACTGCCACTATGGGAGTGTAATTGTGCATGGCCACTTGGACTCTCAGCAAATGTAGTTGCTGACCTATGTCCATGAGGCCAACACTCAACTCCAGCCAGACATTCCATCACAGACAATGTGCGTTCCAAGACTGATATTCTGCAATCTGTCTCAGACCAATGTCTTTCCACTGTGTCAGTCAACCGATCCAGGGTATCATCAATACAGTGGAAGCAGTCACAGATGTCAGATTGTGCTGCATCCATAACCCTGAGCATTCATCTGGAGTTCCTTTCAGAACATGCCTGTGCCTCCATGATGGCCGTATACATATGCCGACTGACACATGACGAGACACCTGCAACAGCTAGTGGAAGGACAGCAGGCCTCCTACGAGCACCCCTATCAATCCGCCTGTGTGGAACCTCGCCATCTCTTTGGCTATGGCCGGTATTGACACTCACTGCAACCATAGTAGCCACACTTTCCTGTTCAATGTCTCCACCCTCTGACTGTCCAATATCTGTGGCCTCAGGGGACTGGATATGCATAGGCATACTGACTGTTTACAGTGATAATGAGGGCAGAAGAGGGATGTGACAGATTCAGCCCCTTCAACCCCCACCTGTGCCTCACTTTGGCCACCATCATCATCAGATTCTAAAGAGACACTGACATCAGGTTGTGAAGGGGGCAGAGATTACCCCCCCCCCCGGTCACCTGTGATAAAAAGGGAAAAGCAGTACATTAATACCTGCACTACTATGCCTATCTTGCAATATATGTTAAGCTGTATATAATGCTGTCAGTATCACAGACTTGTTTAACCCCCAACCTGACATACTAGGACATGAGGATATACTTTTTTTAACAAACATCTGTAGTTACTTGTAAATAAAAAGCTCTTTAATCAAGAATGTCATGAGCAACAGTGATGTACACTGTTGACATTTGGCAAAACTCTGCACATCTGTAATGTCCTGAAAATACTGTCAAATGTATAAGGGTGGTCACACCTAAAAGGCATATGTATGGCTCTAAACTGTGTTCGGTTGGAAAATATCTGTACAGCTGGCAGTCTTGCAGACAGTACATCAATCCAGGCAGCAGGGCTGGGATGACACTTTAGCTAATATATTGCAGTAAATGTACATCTCTAACAAAACAGTGTTGTGCTTACCAGGAGCAGGAGCATGGCCATGGCTGATTCCTGACAGTCCTGTGAAAATCTGAGGGAGAGGTAATGTAAGATGTGCAGATATATAGTGGCTGAACAGCGTTTTGTTCATCCCACTATTGAGTTTGAATTTAACCCTAATTTCTATGCTTCTTGTGATAGCAAGAATTTAATCTACTTAGCCACATGCACGGAATGTGCAGGGTTTTATGTGGGTATGACAGCGAGAAGGTTGAAGGATAGAATATATAACCGTGTGTATGATATAAGGAAAGGGAGTCCTCAGAATGCTTTGGCTAAGCATGCTAGCTTATATGTTGGTCATACTTTTAGGTTTAGGGTGCTACAGGTAGTAACCCAAAGTAGATGGGGGGTAGTAACCTAAACCATCTAGAATCCATAGAGCTGGAATGGATATTTAGGTTAAGAGCACACGTAGAACCAGGGCTCAATCAGTTTATTAGTATTAAGCCGATACTTGAAGCACGTAGTTAGATATACCTTTAGGTCACACTTTTTAGACTTTTTAGTCATTATGTATATGAATGCTAGACATTAGTGTTATACCACTTTTGTACTATATGCATTATTATTGTTATTTTTATTACTTTTTGGTTTTTTGACAAGTATATGTTCCCTATACATGAATATCTATTTGATAAAAGCATTTTTAGGTATTCTAAGGTATTTGATATATCAGGATAGAATGTTTAGATTTTAATAAAAAAATTTTGTTTTGTTTTAGTAAGTTATGATGGATAATTTAACATCTATGGTAGGGCACATACTTTTCTTGGAGTTTTATGTTGTAATGCTTCATGTGTATTTCATATATATGGTTTTGTTGTTGAATACTATTTTGTGTGTTTTATTTGTTTTTATATATATGTGTGATCATTATATCACTTTTTCAGTTAGGTTTGGTTTGCTTTAAGAATACTGTCAGGTGGATGTTTGCTCCGCCTAATTAATTATTCAATTATCTAGTTGTGCTGCTGATATTTAACTGTGGCTTGAGATCGAGTATGTTAAATCTGAAGAAGCATGCTTATGTAGCATGTGAAAGCGCTCATTTTATATATTTTATCCTTTCATCATTAAATAATTTTGATTTTGTATACATCGTGGTGGCTGTGTCCAGTTTTTCTTCTTTGAACATTCCTCTCTTTTGGGACGTACACCTTTGGACGGTAGCAGCACTTTGTATTTCTTATCTGTAGTTACTTGTAAATAAAAAGCTCTTTAATCAAGAATCTCATGAGCAACAGTGATGTACACTGTTGACAGTTGGCAAAACTCTGCACATTTGACACATATGGAAATCTGTAATGTCCTGAAAATACTGTCAAATGTATAAGGGTGGTCACACCTAAAAGGCATATGTATGGCTCTAAACTGTGTTCAATTGGAAAATATCTGTACAGTTGGCAGTCTTGCAGACAGTACATCAATCCAGCCAGCAGGGCTGGGATGACACTTTAGCTAATATATTGCAGTAAATGTACATCTCTAACAAAACAATGTTGTGCTTACCAGGAGCAGGAGCATGGGCATGGCTGATTCCTGACAGTCCTGTGAAAATTGAGGGAGAGGTAATGTACATAGCACCACATGGTGTACTATAACAGGGTTATATTTCCAAATATCTCACATTTACAGCAGCTACTATGTTAGTTGGTATGTTGGTCACAATGTGAGAGTGCGATTCAAATTGCAATTAACCCCCCCAAAAAAATATACCTGACAGCCACATAAAGCTATGTACACCCTGACACACTGAATGCTACAGTGTTCCAGTGCTGATCCAAATAAGCATACCTGGACACTCTTCTTGCGTGGAAAAGGTGGCACCTACATCCACAACATACTGTGTGATGGATGCCTGGGAGCTGTCCTGTATTCCTAGGTTCACCAGGAATTCCTCAGTGGCTGACATTCCTGGCCACATCTGCTGCTATTCTGCATGCAGCATTGATCATATCAGTGGTACAGTGTCATACTTGCTCATATGTCCCACTTTGTTAACCAATAGCATTCACATCGTGAACCAGGTCAGCCCACAATGCTGCCTGCTTGGTGTCCCCCTGGATAGCAGGAGTTGATGGTGTTGACACAAAGCCTCCAGGATGATGTCATTTTCAGCATCTGTAAAAGGGCCCCAGTGTCGGGGATACATATGTTTTGAAAGACAACAAAATGGGAACACATGTCAGGATCACATAAGTGGGAGTACAGTATGTAAAGATACAGCAATAATGGATGGCTACCAGTATTCACTGATTGATTACACATCTCATATTCAACACTATGCAGACATAATAAGAGTGTCGATACAACTAGGATAGTACAAATAGGCAGCTATTCCTGTTTGTGCCATGACAGATACTGATGTATGATCACACACCCAACACAGCCTGGGATGTCATCTGGTCCCATGGATGCTGTATTCTTAGCTTTGGAGCGTGTGTTTTTTACCTGTGTGGCCGTTATTACCGGAATTTGGCAATCTTCCGGTATTGAGATGGGCCATTTAGGGGGTGAGAGGGGGTTGACTTTGGCATTAAATTGATCTGCCAGGATATTGGCAATATCCTTAGGATCAGTATATTTAATGCCATTCTGTTGTAGCTCAGAGCAGATCTGAGCATTGCCATTTAGATTCTTGACATAGTTATAGAATGCCTTGTGGTTGTCTTTGGAATCTTTGGCAATTTTATTTTCGTAACTAGCTTTGGAGGATTTTATGAGGGATCTCAGCTTCTTAATGAGGCTGGTAAGGGAGTTATTTGCATCCTGGGATGTATTCTGTCTCCCCAAGGCTTTTGAGGGGAGATGTATGCCTAGCATACAAGGCATTGTCAGACCCCAGGAAAAAACAACAGCCAGTATATCCAAAACAAATTTATTCTCAGTAGATTCTCTAGCGCCTCGAAGCCTTGAAGGCTTTGTGGAGCCGAGGCGCTAGAGAATCTACTGAGAATAAATTTGTTTTGGATATACTGGCTGTTATTTTTTCCTGATATTTTTATCGAATTTTGGTGCTTGCTTGTGGTTCTTATCATTGTCAGACCCCACTCTGATGGACCTCCTGCATATCCATAAAACAAACAGCACCAGAATTACCCATTCTAAAGACTTAAACCTTGCTTGTGATATAAATAGGACCTGCTGGAGAGATAGGTATGCATCCTAGACACTACCTGTCTATGGAACAGGCTCCCCATTCATGTGAATCAGAGTTCCTCCCTAACCCAATTCAAGTGCAACTTGGAAAATTGGATGGGAAACTGGAAATTCATCCCTGATTTGGCACCATTGCCTCTAATAGACACCTTTTCTTCTTCTTCTTTTGGATGCTCCTGTTAGGGGTTGCCACAGCAGATCATCTGTTTCTATTTCTTCCTGTTCTCTGCATCTTGCTCTGTCACACCAACCACCTGCATGTCCTCCCTCACCACATCCATAAACCTTATCTTAGGCCTTCCTCTTTTCCTGTTACCTGGCAGCTTCATCCTTAGCATCTTTTTCCCAATATGCTCTGCATCTCTCCTCAGCACATGTCCAAACCAATGTAATCTTACCTCTCTGGCTTTGTCTCCAAACTTTCCAACCTGGGCTAACCCTATAATGTACTTATTCCTAATCTTGTCCACCCTCGTCACACCCAGTGCAAATCTTAACATCTTTAACTCTGCCACGTCCAGCTCTGAGTATTGCCTTTTTGTCAATGCCACTGTCTCCCACACATATAACATAGTTGGTCTCACTACCCTCTTGTAGACCGTCCCTTTCACTCTTACTGGTACTCGTCTGTCACAAATCATTCCTGACACTCTTCTCCACCCACTCCATCCTGCCTGTACTCTCTTCTTCACCTCTCTTCCACACTCACCATTACTCTGAACTGTTGATCACCTCCACTACCTCTACTCCCTACATCTTCACCATTCCTCTATCCTCCCTCTCATTACACACATATATTCTGTCTTAGTCCTGCTGACCTTCATTCCTTTTCTCTCTAGAGCATATCTCCACCTCTCCAGGGTCTCCTCCTCCAATTGTTCCCTACTCTCACTACAGATCACAATGTCATCTGCAAACATCATAGTGCACGGGGACTCCTGTCTGATCTCGTCTGTCAACCTGTCCATCACCATTGCAAATAAGAAAGGACTCAGAGCTGATCCTTGATGTAACCCCACCTCCACCTTAAACGCATCCATCACTCCCACCGCAGACCTCACTGCTGTCATACTACCCTCGTATATATCCTGTACCACTCTTACATACTTCTCTGACACTCCCGACTTCCTCATACAATACCACAACTCCTCTCTAGGCACCCTGTCATATGCTTTCTCTAAGTCTACAAAAACACAATGCAACTCCTTCTGACATTCTCTGTACTTCTCCATCAACACTCTCAGAGCAAACATCACATCTGTAGTGCTCTTTCCTGACATGAAACCATACTGCTGATCACTAATCATCACCTCCCTTCTTAACCTAGCTTCCACTACTCTTTCCCATAACTTCATGCTGTGACTGATCAGTTTAATCCCTCTGTAGTTACTACACCTCTGCACATCACCCCTATCCTTAAAAATTGGTACCAAAACACTTTTTCTCCATTCCTCAGGCACCCTCTCACTTTCCAAGATTTCATTAAGCAATCTAGTTAAAAACTCCACTGCCAAGACACCAATAACCTATAAATGGTTCATCTCCCAGTCTCATGCTTACACTTATCAGGGATAAAGAATTTGTCAGAGATTTGGGATGCATTGCTAGGCATAAAAAGGTCCTTGTGGCCGTTAGCTTAGTAAACACCTACAAACCTATGAACCTATTTGTATACCAGAGTTCCAGTTAAAATCCTATTTTCCATTAATGTTTTAGCAAGTATATTCTTACATGTTGAATATATAATTGCAGAGTTACCTGCTATTAGATACATCACTTACATCTAAGCTTATGTGTGTAGCTTTATAGTGATGTATTTCTCTGCTAGAGTACCAATTACAGTACTATTTTTCTGTTAATCTCTTAGCTGATTTGAGCAGTGCAGTGAGATGCACAGCATCGCTTCAACACACTTAATGATGGGAACTTGAACATTACTTTGTTTTGATTAAAACACCTGCATTAATTAGAAGGTATGTGGCTTGGTGGGGTGATCCACTATTCTGCAGGTGAGATGGCCCTGGATTCAAAATAGGATGCAGGTGTACTTTTGGAACGTGATTAATATTGTTTCAGAAGCATATATCAATGTAACGCTATTTAGCATTACTAAGTGATGCAGCATGCTCTACCTCATCGCACAAAAATCTTTAAAGAAAAGAAAAATGGGGAGACAGGACAGTGGTGAAATGGAGTGCAAACGGGGGGGGGGGACATAGTGAAAGTCAGGTAGGGATGTGCAGGATTGGTGTAGGACAGAACCATAGCTATCCACTTCTTGAACAGCAACAATTGTGCACTTTCACAGATTTTTTTTAGCTGAATTTGGAGTGTCACCCCTCAGGGAGGGATGACAACATCATAAGTGCATTGTCAAGCCAATTGGACCAAATTAAGTGTGTCCAGTGGGCACGTGGGTGAAATGGAGAGCTATGTATGGAACAATTTTTTTGGGGGGACAAGTGCCCATTTTTTTTTAAGGTGAGAGTAGAATGTTGGGGAAGAGACATAGGACATGTGGAGGAGGTAAGTTGGGAAGGTGAGGAAGTTTTTGCAGATAGACAAGACAGACAAGACAGCAGACAGGGTTAGTGTGTGACACAAGAGTGGGTGAACACCTTGGATGCAGAGGGTGTTGTGGAATTCCCATCCCATGAGCATTACACATGGTAGCAGTGCTACTCAAGTCCTCATCCATGGGACTGTTAGCTAGGTTCCCTAGCAAACTGATAGCATGCTGTCCATCTGATCAAGGCATGCACTGACAGCTCGGTGCAGCAGTCGACACACCATACCTGGCAGTTCCTCATGGGTGACAAAATCACCCCCTCCACTCCCAGAGGGGAGCCCGTCCCCAGCCTGTGTGGCATAACTACCTGATGCCACAGATAGTGCAAGGGCAGCACCGGGGGTACCACCATTCTGCGGCCCAGACATGCTCCAGGGGAGCCAAGGTAGGTGGATTGCCAGGAACTGGCCTACCTTGTCCTGCTGTAGTAAATTAATTATAAACATAAGATAACAAAGAAATAACCAAACAAATGTTAGTATTAACATAATGGAAGATAATATTGATTAATCAAATGACATATAAAGGAATATTATGATGAACACAGCATTAAATAACATTAAGGAAAGTATGTTAACAGGAAAAAAGTATGAAATAATACATAAGGCCAACATAACAGGTAGTTACAAATATATTAATATCAAATCATAATAATAAATAACATTAACAAATTAAATAAGACAAGGGGTGGGGAGAGAGAGAGAAAACATACCATTATAGGTTCATAGGTTAGTACTAGGCTAACTACCCTTGCAAGCCATTTTTAAGCCTAGCAAATTATCCCTTGTGAGGCTCAAACCCTGCACCTTGTGTTTGTAAGGCAAACACCTGAACCACTAGGCCACCCTCCCAACCATGTATGCAAGTAATATTACTACACATATTACTAATACATACTTGTACAGGTGTGCAATTTCAGTTGTGAGTACAACAACTGCAATTCTTGTATAGATGATGTTGCACGTACATACCTCCCAGCCTGTTACTATGGGACAATATGGCCCAAGCACTAACAAATGCTGGGACACAGGCACAACTATAGGGAACTGTTTTATATAGTGTGCTCATACATTACTACTAAGGTGTTCTGTAAACAGATTTGCCAATAAATTGAATTCCAAGTAATGTCATGTATCTGCTAATCAATGGCCAGTCATATGGAGCACTAGTCATTACATTCTTCAAAAGCATGACAGTTAAGAGGGATGTTTCTGTACACTAAGTACACTAGACAGCTTGTTGACATGGAATTAGAACCCACAAGCAGTAACTGCAGGAATTATGTGCACATTATTTCGATATCATGAATTCTTAAAACACTATTCTCCTTTACGACTTGTATTGCAGAATTTTGTGTGAAATCCTACATTTACACACATGCCTAGCTGTGTGTGGTATCACACTGGAAACCAAATGCAGTCAACACATGAATAATGAGCACTTTAGTTGAATACAGTAGTTATCACCATCTCCTTTTACACTCTAATGATTAATGTCATGTGAAATCTGGCAGTTACACACATGTATGACTGTGTAGGTCATCTGTTGACCCAACCATATACCCTGTTCATTTGCTGAGTGGGCTGAGTGCTATGTACAGCATATTTTGAGGAAATTATCTGAACTGGGACCTGACACTTACTCTGGGTACTTGCAATAAATGCATATCTGAAATTTGATGATGTGTTATTTCTTAGTTAATATGTAACAGTTGACTGGTGTCTGAATGGAACACACTTGCAGTGAATACAGGAATAATGAAAACTTATTTGAAAAGATTAGTTATCAAAGCACAATCCTGTTTTAAACTTCATTGATAATGTTCCTTTAAATCTGGCATTTAGACACATGGATAACAATCCAAAACTTCAGCTACCTTACCCATATACCGTGATCATTGCCTGGGTGGAATATACAGCATTATTTCAGAAAGAATGAGCAGAACTCAGAATTGAACCTTACTCTGGTTATTGTATTACATTCATTTCAGACATTTGTGGTTAGATTCTTTATTCATTAACATTTAACAGTTGACTGGTGTCAGATTAGAACACACATGCAGTGAATACAGGAATACTGAACACTTATTTGAAAAGATTACTTATCAAAGCATACTCCTGATTTAATCTGTATTGAAAATGTTCCCTAAAATCTGCCATTTAGAAACATGGCTTGCAGTCCAGGACTTCAGTATCCCTACACATATACCATGTTCATTGCTTGGGTGGAATATACAGCATTATGTCAGACAAAATGAGCAGAACACAGACTTGAACCTTATTCTGGGTAATACACTACATTTATTTCAGACAGTTTTTGCTGCATTCTTTATTCATTTACATTTCACAGTTGATTGGTGTCAGATTAGAGCACACATGCAGCGAATACAGGAATAGTGAACACTTTTTATTTGAAAACATTACATATGAAAGCACCATCACCCTTTAGATTTCATTGATTAATGTTGCTTCAAGTCTGGCATGTATACCATGGAAAGCTGTGTAAGATGTCTGATAAATAACCCATATACCCTGTCTATTAATTGAGTGTAACCTACAGCATATTTCAGACAATGAGCAGACCAGAACAGTGACTCTTAATATTAGTAGCACAATATTAACTGATGTTTGAAAGATATACTACACAGTACTGCATGGTTGCCTGATTTAATTTGCTTTACCATTTCAGGTAGGCAGTGACACATTACTAAACATGATGCATGTCCCAGGTATGTCATAGCTGACTGTTAAAACTCCAATCTCTGTAACTAATTTATTATAAAATTATATTATGCATTAAGTTATTTTTATGTTTATCTACTTAACATACTCTCACCTCATCCTGGCCAGGCGCCCTTCATGGGACTGGACATTGTGAGCCTTCTTATCTACAGCTGTTGAAAATAGAAGCGAGCCATTATGCATACCAATTTTGCACATATTCAGCTGGTATATTTCTAAAGTACTGGAAAACATACTTACAGATCTGTGGCATCTGCCCAACTTGAGCTTCTTGGATGCAGGCAAGCAAGGTTCCCCTTTTTCCTCCGCTTCAAGTCATTGTAGTGGTGGTGACACTGTTCACCAGTGTGGGGGATACCAGTAGCACTAGTAAGTTCCCTAGCCAACTGATCCAAGGCCTCAGACTTACACTCTGAGCCCTGGTAATCACCCTGCAGCAGCCAGGGTTCATAGTTCTTCACCAGAAGTCCAACAAACACTTTGGAATCATGCACACCCCACCTCTGCACCCAAATGCACGCTCCCTCTCCAACACCACCAGGCATATCAACAGCTAAGTGGAGACTGCAATGGATGGTGTGAAAGTCCTACTTACTGGCCTTTATATTGGCTGCATTGCTGCCCTTACATGTCATACTCTAACTTTTAAAAAAGAGCCATGTCACTTAGCTTCATGCAAACTCACTCAAACTGTTTCAGTGAAGATGAGCATTGCACAAACTTGCACAAGCCATGTTTAAGCATAGCTTAGCAACGAGCAAACATTGTAGACCATTGACCATGTTTAAGTGGTGCTTAGCATCTTGTAGTTTTTCTAAATGTAACATTTTTTTAGTTTTAAATTAAACTGATGTTTCAGTCACCTGACACATTTTCACAGCAATAAATGTAAAACATATGACTGGTCAGGACTCGGATCTTGGACCTACTACACTGTAAATCATGACTCAACCTATCTATCTACTTGGATAGTACAGGTAAGCAGTTTATCTTCACATATACTACTAAGGTGCCTGTCACTGTTAGGCAGCAAAGCTGGCAGGGTTTGCAAGTTGGTAAGCACAACACAACTACAACAATTAAATGCATCCGGTTTCTAGTTTTAGATGTCTGATGGTGTTGCTAAGCACTGCACCACTCCACACAAACAGGGAGGGGCAAAAAAATAATACAATTGATTAAATCTGGTTTCTATTTTGAGATATATAGCAGATGTCAGGTGTATAAGTGCAGTTCAGCATCACTAAGCACAGCACCACACCACACAAACAACACATAAGAATAAAAAAATACAATACTGCCCTGTGCTTATCACCTGTCCAGATGTTTTCTGGAGAGTCCACAAGTATGGGACAGCCTCTACATTGCTGCTTGCATGAATTAAATATCTGTGTTACTGTGTTCTCTCTCGGCAGCAAGCCATAATTAATATGTATGGCATACTGCTGGTGAGGAACCGTGGCTGTGTTCGCATATACATTCCATGTAGGCTCTACATAGAGCCTACACAGATTTTATTGAATTCTGGCCAATGTGTGTTATCATGCAATTTTCTGAAGGATATGAAGTCTGAAACTCAAATGTCTGTCATTATTTAGTGAATTCATTTCTCAGTGACTTGCCAGAAACCACAAGTTTTATGAGGAACAGACCAAAAATATGAGACAACAGTCTGGACAGTTAAGAGGTATGCTGTTTACCTATTTTTAAGAATACTTTGTACAGGATTTCATTATGGAAGCAACACATTTGGCTGACCAGTAACTGAGTGCATAAACAAAAGTTATGTACTTACCATAATGATGTATCTGTGTAGTCTGTTCTTGTCCTTCCTCAACCATCGGTTTTCAGATCCAACCTCAGATCTGACTTCAGCCACTTCTCAGGCTTTGGAACTGAAGCTCAAGATCCTCTCCAGATTACCACATATCGAGTTTGCTTCCATAATATCAATATATAGGAAAGAAACAGGCCTGTAAATAGAAAACTGTAGAAACATGACATCAAAGGTATTTAAAGCTCAGAGAGGGAAAAGTCCAAGAGGATATACCTCCAGGTCATACTAAGAAACCATAATTGTATTTTCTACCAATGGAAGGAGAAAAGGAGGGAGGGTAGTTTGAAGAAGGATGAAAATAGACAACACAGATGCATTATTATAGTAAGCACATAACTTTATATCTATTGTTGTCTTTTTCATCCATTCCTCAACCACTTTAACAGAGTCTCCAGCTACTATAACCCTAGGCAGGTCTCATGGAAGGATATTTTGGAGTATGGCAGAACAAAATAGCACCCTGTTTCTAGAATATCCAATTTGTAATGAGCTATGATGGTATGAGCATTAGACCAAGTAGCAGCACCACAAATGTAATCTATAGAAGTTTTAGATAAAAAGCCATAGGAAGTGGAGATTAACCTTGTGGAATAAGTTTGTAGTGGTCTTGGTAAAGTCAAACATTTTTGTTTATAAACATGAGAAATACAATCAGTGAGTAACCATACTAATGTGACATTTGACACAGAGTGCCCCAATTTAGCTCTTGAAAAACAAATAAACAATCAATCCACTTTACTGAACGTTTTTGTTATGTGGAGACAGAATCTCAGTTGTCTGGGTATGTCCAGCAAATGAAGCATATTCCTCTTTGTTGGAGAATTTTGCAAAAAAAAAAAAACTAGTACGCTAATGGTCTGGTTGGGGTGAATTAAGAAGCTACTTTTGAAAGAAAGGAAGTGTTGTTGTGAAGAGAAACCATGTCTTTATGAAAGATAATATAAGCTGGCTGGCAAGATAAAGCCTGGAGTTCAGATAATCATCTGGCAGATGTAATAGCAACTGGAAAAATGGTGTTCCGTGACAAAAATTTCAAATCAGTGCTTGCTACTGATTCATATGGAAACTGAGTTAAGACCTAGGGAAGAATTGTCAAGTCACAAGGAGGGATGGGATCCTTGATAGGTTATCTGAGTAGAAACGTACCTTTGAGGAACTTTTTGTATAGCTTAAGGGAGGCCAAGGACAAATGATCTTTACCTACATGATAACTGGACAATGTAGCCAGCTGTACCTTGATTGTGGAGTAGCTTGCTCCATTATGGAAGGAAAACCTATAACCACAGGAATGGGTAGTGAAAAGAGATGTAAGTGTCTCTCATTGGCCCAAACAGAGAATCTTTTAAATTTGGTCTTTGTATGTTCCTAGTGTTGTCCTTTTGTGAAGATGTAAGGATGTGTAAAACCTGAGAAGAAAGCCTGGACTGTCTAGCTATTATTGTAAGTAGATAAATCTTGTGGTTACCATGAAGGCTTGTATGTCCTGGTGAGATAGTTTGTAAGGATTAGACAGCAGATCTGGAGAGGGATCCAGAACCCAAGGAATGGATATCAGATAAGGCCAGAGGAATTCTGCTGTTAGAGATCCCCCTCTGCCATGGTGGGCTCTATCTCCACAGGAGTCCTGGGAACCCCCTTATGATTTCCAGACACCCATATTTCTACCCTTTCTGTTTCCTTCAGAAGGTCCTCTGAGGGATTAAAAAAAAAGTATCCATATGTCAGCTAGAGTTTTTCCATCATGCTTACTCCTGGAGAGACAGTATCTTTAGCCTTGGGTCCCATTAAAGTAGATCCATCAAAGGGTGCATTGAAGAAGGATGCCATAAAGTTACAAAGGCATATCTGGGCATGCCTCCTAACAGTAATGCCTGAAACTGTCACTGTCAAAACACCTTCCATAGCATGAGAAATCAGCCACATGAAGGTGTTTGATAGTGACTGAAGGGTTGCCAGTTGTAAAAAGATGTTTTCTTTATCCTGCTGACATAGATCCTGACAGGTATTGGTAAGATCTTTAGTCAAACGACTCTGGAACCTTCTGAAGAGTGCCACCTAACCACAGGGCAGAGGTTGCTAAAGCAAAAATTCACTTACTGAATCTGTCCAAGACCCCAGACTCACTGTTGGGGGGTGGACAGAAGGACTTTCCTTGGCAAGTTCCCTTTTCATGGATGCTGCAACCACTATGGCATCAACTAGGGACACATGCTCCAATGGGCATATTCCTTGGTTGCAACTTGATGCTCGTCTGTTTTCTAGGAATAGGTTATGTGCTATCCAGATCATTCCTAGCCCAACAGGAAGTGAGATATACATTCAATTTGTGAGGGGTACAAACCAGAATGTAGCTGAGCCAGTTTCAAAAGCCTCAGGAAACACTTACTTCTCCTGGGAAGGCCAGCCAACTTTCTGCTTAGAAGCTTGAGAATTTCTTTGAATGAAACATTCTCAAGGGGTGACTTGACAGACTCTTCCCCTTCATTGATGTTGTTGTCTTCTGTCTTCTGTCAAGGATTCCTGCAGACAATCAATGTGTCTCCTATTGCACTTATGCATCTGAGGTACTTCCTTGTGGGGATGATATGAGGAAAACCTAGAAGTGTGTGGAGAGTTATGCAAAAGGACAAGGCTTGGACAAGTCAGTTTCCCCAATGGGACAGAATGAGCAGACTTAAGACCCAGGGCAGACAGCTGTGGAAGGGGAGGACTTGAGAAGGCAAGAATGTCATATCTCCAGTTATGCGGAAAGCTCTCTCTACTGCCTGAAATGCAGAAGCTGATGGAGTGCCCAAGACTACCCCAGTAGGAGTCAAAACCACCTACCTAGAGATATTAAAGGCTTCCCCATGACCCTGCTTTGGTGCATAAGTTGGAACTAAACTGTCTGGCAATGAAGCTGAAGGTAATGGATGGCTTTGAAAGTCTCAGAGATGAACCCTTACTCACAGATCTGGTGCTGAAGCTACAGCTGTAAGATCCTGCTGGGTCTGAAAAGGTCAGTGCCAGTTGAATCAATGAGGAAATCAGACTTGGCAAAGGCCTGATCTCTCAGCATTCTGTCCACATCTGCTTTGGACAGGCTCCTGGCAGACCTGAAGGATGAGGAGGTAGATGGAGGTCTAGAAACTCTACATGATATTTCTTGTAAAAATGGAGAGTGTAACCTCTATGAAATTGACTTTGGAGAGCACCTAGTTTATCTATGGGGAGGAGACTCAGCAGAAAAGAGTGTCAGATCTGAAGAAGTGGACAGGTCCCAGAGCTTGAATATTTTGGGTAGTGGAGATGAAGCTGGAGTCAAATGAAGACAGTGGTAAGGGGAATGCTTCCTCACCTCCCTGGGCTTTTGTTTGGGCTTTTCTCTTTTCTCCCCCTGAGAATTTTCTGCTAGTTTCTTTGCAGAGGGAAAAGCTTCAAACACTGAAGAAGAGGAAGAAAGAAGTAAACCCTCAAGAACTAACTTGTTCCTGTCCTCAACCAAAGCTCTGTGGTTGATGCCAGATCAAATCTTGCACTCAACCTCAATATATGCTGCCCAAGGCAATACACCCACTCTGAGTGGGCATTAAAGTGAGGTACTTTATGCCCACATAAAGAGCATTTTTTAAATCCATTAGTTTTTATCTAACATAATACAGGCAACAATATCATAATAAAGAAGGCAAAAATACCAGCAATGATAATTAAAGAATTCCCAAATATTAGGGATAAGAAATACCAGCAATGACAAAAAGACTGTTAGCAAACTTGTAGAAAAAAAGAAAAGAAGAAGAGGAGAAGGCATGAGGACTAGAGTGGAACAACAGCTCTAACAACTACTAGAAATGTGTAAATAGATATTTTTTTTAACAGGGGAGTTAGGAGTAAGAAAAAAAAATCAAAGACCTGAGAAAAGGAAGAGGTAATAGTACCAAAAATAGAGCGTCACTTATCTCCTAATAATTTGAGCCACATCAACAACATCTGATCACGGGAAGTGGCAAATGAGCTCTGAGGTAATCTGGGGCTTGGGAGAATATTATGGGTAAGGGGAGGAGCTTGATCTATAGATCCAAAGTCTGAGAAGTGTCAAAAGTTTGATCCGAGTTCAGATCCGAAACTCAGTGGTTGAGGAATGGATGAAAAAAGACAACATCAAATCATGCTTTATCACAAGTCATGTTATGACATCGTACAGAACACAGTATTGCATAAGCATCAGTAAGAGATATCTTTGTGTACCATGAAAAAAAAATATGGCAGCTCCCTGTGTCACAGTGGCTGTTTCTGATCCCTACAGGAAAAATGCACTATTTGTCTTTGTTTTTCATCAGAAATAACAGAAAAAAGCAGATTTAAGGCCAAGAAATGAAAGCAGGATTAACTACAATGCTGAAAATCTTCTGGAAATCTGATCTTATATCTTGCTGTGCTGCATGCTTGATGAACTGCTAGCAGCAAGGCCTGTAAAGTCAAACACACTTCAGGAACTCCTGCAGCTTGGAATCTTACTGGAACATGGTAAATACTGCAGAAAACTGTCAAACCTGTCTAACCAGTTGACAGTTGGACATAGGAAGCACATTAAAAGGAAAACATGTGAAAGATCAAGAAAGAGAGGTTGTAGAGCAGGAATTAAGGCCGGACTGAAAAGAAATCCACAGGCCTGCATTTCCTTCCATGCTGCTGGCAAATGTATGCTCACTGGAGTGCAAGATGGACTATTTAAGGGTGGATCTTTCCACACAATCTAAGGTGAGAAACAGTTGTTTACTAGTGTTTAATGAAACTTGGCTGAACTCCAGTATAAATGATAGTACAATATATGTGGAGGGATGTCATTATTTTGTGCTGACAGAAATCACTCTCTCTCTGTGGCAAATCTCATGGAGGGGATGTTTGTGTGTATAGTAACAACAACTGGTGTACAAACTGTGAAATAATCATCTCTTACTGCTCAGTGAACATTGAGTTCATGTGACTAAAATGCAGACCCTTCTACTTGCATAGGAAATTCAATGGAATGAGCATAACAGCTGTTTGCATCCCCACTAGTGCGAATACCAAAGTGGCATTGAACATTCTGTATCTGTCAATAAATGACCTCCAGAATAAGAACCCTGAGTTTGCCCATATAATTGCAGGTGATTTAATAAAGCTGATTTGAAATCCGTATTACCCCGTTACCATCAACATGTGAGCTTTGCAACAAGAAGGGAGAGCACTCAGGATAAGGTGTACACAAATATAAAACTTGCCTACAAAGTAGTTCCTTATGCACATCTGAGCAACTCAGACCATCTGGCCATCACGGTGCTTCCTGCATACACACCACTGCTGAAAAGGGGCAAACCTACAACCAAACAAGTAAGGATATGGCCTGAGGGAGCAGTCTTGGCACTACAGGACTGTTTTGAATGTATAAACTGGTCAGTGTTTCGAGATGCAGCTGTAAAGAACCATGATATTTACCTGGAGGAGTATACGGAATCTGTAACGGCCTGTATTTCAAAATGTGTTGATGATGCAACTGTCATCAAATGTATCGCCATGCACGCTAATCAGAAACCCTGGCTATCTGGTGAAGTATATGAGCTCCTAAAGGCACAAAATGCAGTATTTAAATCAAAGGACAAGGATGCCCTAAAAGAGGCCAGAGCAAATCTAAGTAGAGGTATAAAGGCAGCTAAGAGGACCTACAGACGTAAAATTCAATAGCACTTCTCTGACCAAAGAGACTCCAGACTTCTCTGGCAAGGCATTCAAGCTATGACTGTTTACAGGCCTGCATCTTCCCCATGTGATGACAACACAGAATATCTGAACAAACTAAACACCTACTTCAGAAGATTTGATATGGACAGCAACACTTTGCCAAATAAGCGCCTGTCGAACAGGGTGAAGAAGCGCTATGTCTAAGAGAATTTGATGTTCTGAAGACCCTGAGGTGTATAACCCCAAGAAAAGCAGCTAGTCCTGATAATATTATGTGAAGGGTTCTAAGAAATTGTGCTACCCAATTGTCCACTCCACTAACAGATATATTCAACACATCCCTGCAACTAGCCATTGTACCCAGTTGCTTCAAATCAATCATTCCCTTATGCAAAAAAATCTCATCCGAAAAGCCTAAATTATTACTGGACAGTTGTTCTTACATCAACAGTAATGAAGTGTTTTGAACGGTTGATCAAGAGCGATATCTCTTCAAGCCTACCTGCAAAACTGGATACATTACAGTTTGCTTACAGAGCTAACCACTGCACAGCTGATGCAATAGCTATAGCACTTCATGAATCCTTGGCACACCTAGAGAACAAGAATTTCTATGTCAGAATGCTGTTCATTGATTTTAGTTCTGCCTTTAACACTGACATCCCTCAGAATCTGATATTGAAGCTGATCCAGCTGGCATCAATATCCCACAATGTAACTGGATATTGGACATTCTCATCAACAGACCCCAAAAAGTATGTGTGGGAAATAACAGTTCAATAGTTCAATCAGTACTACATTGAGCATAGGTGTCCCTCAGGGCTGCATCCCGAGTCCTCTGCTGTTCAACTTGCTGATGCATGACTGCATGGCCAAGCATGAGTCCAACAAAATCAAGTTCACAGATGATATCACTGTCGGAGGTCTTGTCAGAAATGGTGAGGAAACAGCCTACAGGGATGAAGTGGAGCATTGATAGGCTGGTACAACAGCAACAGTCTGGGCTTAAATGTAAGCAAGACCAAATAATTAATAGTGGACTTCAGGAGGACTCAGGAGATACATCAACCTCTGGAAATTAAGGGGATGGCAGTGGAAAGGGTCAAAAACACCAAGTTCCTGAGATGCACATCTCAGATAACCTATCCTGGTCGACTCATATTAGCCACACAGTAAAGAAGGCACAACGTCTGCACTTCCTACAGAAACTGAGGAAGGCAAACCTGTCTCAGTCCATCCTCAAAGCCTTCTACAGTGGGACCATCGAGAGCATTCTCTCAAATAACACCATAGTTTCATATGGTAACTGCAAAGCATCTGACTGTAAGGCTCGCCTGAGGGTAGTGAGGACAATGGAAAAAATTATTAGTTTCTCTCTCCCATCCATAGATGATCTGCATAAGACTCTGTGTGTGGGAAGGGCTAGGAAGATAATCAACGATCCCACTCATCTTGCCCATGGCAAGTACTTCTGCCTTTCCTCAGGCAGGTGGTATCACAGCTTACACTGCAAAACATCTAGACTGAACAGGAGCTTCTTCCCACTGAACTTGAAAGCCAGGCATGACAGTGAATAATTAGATCAATATGTCACTTTGCTATGAAGTATCAGCTGTAGTAATCACTCTGGCAAATTGATGCAATAACTGCTACAGTTAGCCTGATTTCTTATGCTATTATTTCCTGAATGTGCAATAGTTAGGAGTGAGTCACCACTCCATACATGTGCAATATGAACATCAGAATATATCATAACAGAACTGATGAAGTGCAATATTCTAAGCAATCACAATGTGAAGTCATAGTCTTGCAATACCGACTAGTATAATATTGTCTAATGTCTTTCTGTTCAATTGTGGTAATCTATTGTGTTGTTAGTATTTTAATTATTACTGTATGTGCATTAGTTTTACTGTCATTCAAAGTATGTGTTCATTGTTACATCTTACATGGGGACCAAAGCAACGCAATTTCATTCAGCTTACACTGCTGTGTATATCTGATTGACAATAAAGTTTACTTTGACTTTGACTTTGTTACTAATGGATTCATAAAAATGAAAATATTATGAAAAAGTGGGTAAGGGCCATGTTCTTGCATTTATCATTCAAAGATGAAATAAAGCATTTCTGACTTAGAGATCAGGACACAGCAATGGGGCATAATGAAAATCACAACAGATGCCCCTCAGGATATGATATAATTAGCTTAAGAACTTTAATATAGTACAATGGCTATAGGAACAAAAATGGTAAGGAATGCTGTAGCCTACTATGAGCTATAAAATAAATGGTACAGTAAGCACATGGTATTGATGCTGCAGAGTCCATTCATGTTTGGATATCCCAGGCCCTGGGACAACGTTTCCTTTACTTTGTCTGTTGTGAGTATACAGGCAAGGGTATCAAGTGATACAAGTGTGACCCAGATAAATCAGCAGAAAAAAATAAATAAATAAACAAATGAACAAATAAATACAATAAAGGAAAAAGAAAAATAAATTATACTACCTTATGCCAGTATATCAGTACATATGATGCAAACTCAAAAAAGACTACTGAATGGGACCGTGAGTCACAATTTGCCCTTGTTACCCAACCACAGCAGCTGTGTGTAAACTGCACATTACTCCCACCAGAATACAGTGCATTGCTAAGTTCTACTTTAAGTATAGGCGGATTTCCTTATACTACCTTCATGCAATAGTGTGTTCCACAACACTACTAGACTTGCAGAGAAGACATTATGATGAAAACATATGTTAGCAGGTAATGAAATATTGCATTTCCATTTTCCAAATGCTGCAAAATTTAAAGATCATGTTAACTCTGATCTCTGATATCTGTTTTTATCACCTTGGTAGAATCATAGCCATGCCATGGATTACTGATCACCAAGTAGATGGTATTTACTCCCATCATTTCTACTAAAAGTGTTAAAATTGTCCCATGTGTAAATTACCTTTTTTGTGAGGAAACACTTTGTTTTACTAGTATTAGTGTGCATGTGTGTGTATATGTGTGAAAGTGTGTGCATGTGTATATCTGTAGGGGTATGAATAAAGTCAGATGAATGTGTGTGTGTGTGTGTGTGTGTGTGTGTGTGTGTGTGTGTGTGTGTGTGTGTGTGTGTGTGTGTGTGTGTAAGTGTGAGAATGAGTGTGTGTGTGTGCATGTGGACACTCACAAATGTGTGTGTGTCTACCTGGATGGTCACACTATAGGGGTCAGGTAGAGAAATGAGCATGTATGTGTATGTGTGTGTGTGTGTGTGTGTGTGTGTGTGTGTGTGTGTGTGTAAGTGTGAGAGTGAGTGTGTGTGTGTGTGCATGTGGACACTCACAAATGTGTGTGTGTGCCTACCTGGATGGTCACACTATAGGGTCAGGTAGAGAAATGAGCATGTATGTGTGTGTGTGTGTGTGTGTCTGCGTGTGTGTGTGTGTGTGTGTGTGTGTGTGTGTGTGTGTGTGTGTGTGTGTGTGTGCGTGCACATGCACACATGTGTGCATGCATGTTTGAATGCACCAAACGTGTATGGATGAATGAATCAGTGTATCTGTAAGTCAGGCTCATTTGATGTTGCATGGGTGTGTGCGTGCGTGCACCTGGATGTTCGCAAATGTGAGTGTGTGTCTACCTGGATGGTCACGCTATGCGGATCAGGTAGGGAACTGAGCATGCGGATGTGTGTGTGTGTGTGTGTGTGTGTGTGTGTGTGTGTGTGTGTGTGTGTGTGTGTGTGTGTGTGTGTGTGTGTGTGTGTGTGTGTGTGTGTGTGTGTGTGTGTGTGTGTGTGTGTGTGTGTGCATCAGAGCATATGTATGGATGAATGGATGACTGTGTCTGTAAGTCAGGCTTGTTTGATGTTGGATGAATGTGTGTGTGAGGGGAGTTTCTTGAAGGGTGCGTATGCGTTCAGGTTGTCCTTATGTTTGTGCATGAGTGTGGAGGGGTGCCTTTGCCAGTGTAATGAATAGGCCTCTAATGTAAACACTACAATCAGCACAGATCTGAGCACACTAGTGTTTAAAAATGTGGTTCATTGATATGCTAATGAGCTGATAATGAAGTGTTCTTCATTGTGGTCAAAGCAGTCATTGAATCTGTGGGCAATTTAAGTGAGAAGTGAGATTCTTTATGAATCCTGTGGAAGGGCTCATTAGTGGTTTGCAAAAGAGCACCACTCTTATGCAATCATCATATAGGTTCTAAAATTCTACATGGTTTCCTTGTATCATTTGCACATTACTTGTATGCTTCAAGGACTTCAGATAAGTTTGCTCTCTGAATCTTTTCCTGCCTTGTTACTCTGGACATGCAGTCTCCATAATATAATTTCTGCTAGAATGTTGCTACAAATGCTGAAAAGCTGACTTTATTTGGATGGAGTTTTAGCTTTTACAGTATAGACCCTGTTTACCTAGATAAAGTTCATAGAGGAATACTAGGCTAACTTGCCCTGAAGGGCCATTTTAAGACTAGACAGCAACCCAAAGTCAGATTCAAACCCTGTATGTTGCGTCTTTGCAGTGAAGGTCTTAACCATGATGTCAAACCAACCCAACATTTAGACTTTCTAAAACGTAATGATACCCACAGAGTTACATAGTTTGCTGTCATCTACAAATGTAGAAAAATAGATTCCTTCATAGTAGACATGTTTAGAAAAGCTTTTCCTTGGAATCCAGAAGGCATGGTTCAAGATATGCTCTGTCATTTAAGGTCACGGATTATCTGGGTTTGAATTTCTTTGCTTATATTTATAGTGATGGTTCACACTACAAGTACAATGAGACTTACTAATGAGTTATGGAGTGTTTAACATTCTGTTTTTGCTCTTTTAACAGTTTGCATGATGTGTTTACTAAAATTTGTTTTCTACAAATGAATATGTAATCTTAATAGTGCTTTTCAAATGGCCTGTATAAAAGCAATAAATCATATATTGTTTAGAATTTTTCTAAAGAAGTTGACTGATTAAGGCAAGTAGGAATGATCCATGCTCCTGCCAAAAAAGTCATACTTGGCAATTGTTCATGCATTTTTTAGAATCTCTTTCAGAACATAAAGAACTGTAATTGTGATGTGCTGTTGCAGGAGAAGTGATAGTAAACAAAGTATGAATTTCATTCTGAGCCACTGCATTAGCAATATGTGGGCTGACATGGTCTAATCCTGTTCTGTTTTTTGCTTTCCAACTGTGTTTCTGTTGTACTTAATCCAAAAAGTACTATCTATGTGCAGTCCTCTGCATTTATGGATTTCCAAATATAACAGAGTCCTATTATTAATTATGTAAGTAGACTTCTGCACTGTTTCCATTTATGCCAGTACTAGATATCATTCCCCGGGCATCCTGGTTGATTTTAGTTTTGCATATTACTTATGGAATCTGAAACTACTGGCAGTTCATTCTCTGACTACATTATTAATAATTTATTGTGGGCTAACATACAGGGCTTAACCTTGATAAGTTATACTAAGGCACTATATATATTTTATTCTGCATGGACCTTATCTACATTGATTTGCTCAGAGATATGCTGATTATTTCCTCTTCTGCATATCTGCCATCTTTAAAGTAGCTGCCATTTTGATTGGATTGTTTTGATCTAGTATCCAGTTTTCATTGTTTAGAACTCAGACTAAGGTAACTTTTATATACATGCTTACAATCTACTGTAAAGCAACGCTTTTTTGTGACTATGGACATTTTGGATTTACACTAATTTTATGGTTGCTGTAACTGATATGTTTGAACTGGTGTCATTCTTCCTGCTGATACTCACTCAGTAGAGGCTTGCTAATGCTCAATTTGTTTAATATTTTAATTTAAAGAAACATATACTGTACACTCAATTTTCCAAGACAATTTTATATGGATATTTTAGATTTTACATTTGTCACTATCATTTTCTATAACTATATAATTTGTTTTCCTTCTTTTCAAACATAAATCAATATATTGGTTAATGGTTTAATCAAAATCAAAATACTGTCTCACATCTCTCTCCCCTAAACCTAAACTAAAATTCTACATCTACCACCCTTACTCTCCTCAACTTACCATATTTGTAAGAACTCTTCTGCTTGCTTGAGAGATTCAGCTCAACCCTGGTCCCTCCAGCTCTCTGCCCAGTTCCAACCACCCTCCACCCTTATCGGTCTCTCCTACCTCCTTATCACATTCTCCTCCTGTCCTCTTTGACCCCCAAAGACTTAGTCAACCCCAGTCCCTCCACCTCTCTGCCTAGCCCCAACCACCTCCACCCTTATTTGTCCACCCTACCTCCTTACCCCATCCACTCCCCTGTCCTCTTCAACTCCCTAAAACATGACCATCCTCTCAATGAACATACAAAGTATACACAAAAAAAAAAAACACTTAACTCCATTCATAGATAGCCCATAACACTTCACATATCTTAACCTTACCTGAGACCTGGCTAAAACCATTATCTCAAATAATAAAATCCTACCTGCCAGATATAACACATACCGGCTGGACAGAATCCGCAAAAGGGGGTGGGGGCATTGATATTCTCTATTCTGAACAACTTAAGCCCTCCCCCATATACTCCTCTCCCAATCTTCCACCCTGAAGAACTGTTAATACTAAACTGACATTTAAACTCCCATAAAAAATTGCTATTGCTTCTATTTATATCCCACCAGATAAAACCATCCCCATCCTTGAACACATACTATCATGGATTTTACACAAGATACCACGTGAAACAGTCATCCTCTGCGATGTAAATATAGACTGGAAAATACTTAGTAGAGACTCACCAAACCTCAACATAAACCTTCATGGCTTAAATCAACTTATTACAACCTCCACACATATGAATAAAAACTATAATACTGGTTCTATCCTTGGTTGGATCCTCACAACTGATTCTAATCTCTGTCACAACCCCTGTACTCTACCAATACCATAAGTGACCATCTGCCCACCCACATCCAAAGCTACTCTCTCCAACTGTGCAGGTCTCACTTATGCAAAGACTGCTGCATACTCTCCAGTTTTAATTCTGTTACATTTAATAACAGACTCGAATCCATCAATTGGTCCTGCCTCTGTCACCTTCCCCTCAATGATCATCATCTTCTTTGGCTGTTCCCATTAGGGGTCACCACAGCGGATCACCTGTTTCCATTTCTTCCTGTCCTCTGCATCTTGCTCTGTCACACCAACCACCTGCATGTCCTCTCTCACTACATCCATAAACCTTATCATAGGCCTTCCTCTTTTCCTGTTACCTGGTAGCTTCATCCTTAGCATCTTTTTCCCAATATACTCTGCATCCCTTCTCAGCACATGTCCAAACCAACGTAATCTTGCCTCTCTGGCTTTGTCTCCAAACCTTCCAACCTGGGCTGACCCTCTAATATACTTATTTCTAATCCTGTCCACTCTTGTCACACCCAGTGCAAATCTTAACATCTGTACTCTCTTCTTCACCTCTCTTCCACGCTCACCATTACTCTGAACTATTGACCCCAAGTATTTAAACTCATCCACCTTCACCACCTCTACTCCTTGCATCCTCACCATTCCTCTATCCTCCCTCTCATTCACACACATATATTCTGTCGTAGTCCTGCTGACCTTCATTCCTCTTCTCTCTAGAGCATATCTCCATCTCTCCAGGTTGTCCTCCACCTGTTCCCTACTCTCACTACAGATCACAATGTCATCTGCAAACATCATAGTCCATGGGGACTCCTGTCTGATCTCGTCTGTCAACCTGTCCATCACCATTGCAAATAAGAAAGGGCTCAGAACTGATCCTTGATGTAACCCCACCTCCACCCTAAACGCATCCGTCACTCCCACCGCAGACTTCACCGCTGTCACACTACCCTTGTACATATCCTGTACTACTCTTACATACTTCTCTGACACTCCTGACTTCCTCATACAATACCACAACTCCTCTCTAGGCACCCTGTCATATGCTTTCTCCAAGTCTGCAAAAACACAATGCAACTCCTTCTGACATTCTCTGTACTTCTCCATCAACACTCTCAGAGCAAACATCGCATCTGTAGTGCTCTTTCCTGGCATGAAACCATACTGCTGTTCACTAATCATCACATCCTTTCTTAACCTAGCTTCTACTATGCTTTCCCATAACTTCATGCTGTGACTGATCAATTTAATCCCTCTGTAGTTACTACAGCTCTGCACATCACCCTTATTCTTAAAAATCGGTACCAAAACACTTTTTCTCCATTCCTCAGGCATCCTCTCACTTTCCAAGATTTCATTAAACAATCTGGTTAAAAACTCCACTGCCATTTCATCTAAACACCTCCATGCTTCCACAGGTATGTCATCTGGGCCAACAGCCTTTCCATTCTTCATTCTCTTCATAGCTATCCTTACTTCCTCCTTGCTAATCCATTGTACTTCATGATTCACTATCCCTACATCATCCAACCTTCTCTCCCTCTCATTCTCTTCATTCATCAACCCCTCAAAGTACTCTTTCCATCTCCTCAACACACTCTCCTCGCTTGTGAGTATGTTTCCCTCGTTATCCTTTATCACCTTTACCTGCTGCACATCATTCGTAGCTCGGTCCCTCTGTCTAGCCAATCAGTACAGGTCCTTTTCTCCCTCCTTAGTGTCCAACTTTTCATACAACTCTTCATATGCCTTATCCTTAGCCTTCTTCACCTCTCTCTTTGCCATGCACCTCATCTCCTTATACTCCTGTCTACTTTCTTCATCTCTCTGACAATCCCACTTCTTCTTTGCCAACCTCTTTGCCTGTATACTCTTCTGTACTTCCTCATTCCATTTGATCTAGTATCCAGTTTTCATTGTTTAGAACTCAGACTAAGGCAACTTTTATATACATGCTTACAATCTACTGTAAAGCAACGCTTTTTTGTGACTATGGACATTTTGGATTTACACTAATTTTATGGTTGCTGTAACTGATATGTTTGAACTGGTGTCATTCTTCCTGCTGATACTCACTCAGTAGAGGCTTGCTAATGCTCAATTTGTTTAATATTTTAATTTAAAGAAACATATACTGTACACTCAATTTTCCAAGACAATTTTATATGGATATTTTGGATTTTACATTTGTCACTATCATTTTCTATAACTATATAATTTGTTTTCCTTCTTTTCAAACATAAATCAATATATTGGTTAATGGTTTAATCAAAATCAAAATACTGTCTCACATCTCTCTCCCCTAAACCTAAACTAAAATTCTACATCTACCACCCTTACTCTCCTCAACTTACCATATTTGTAAGAACTCTTCTGCTTGCTTGAGAGATTCAGCTCAACCCTGGTCCCTCCAGCTCTCTGCCCAGTTCCAACCACCCTCCACCCTTATCTGTCTCTCCTACCTCCTTATCACATCCTCCTCCTGTCCTCTTTGACCCCCAAAGACTTAGTCAACCCCAGTCCCTCCACCTCTCTGCCTAGCCCCAACCACCTCCACCCTTATTTGTCCGCCCTACCTCCTTACCCCATCCACTCCCCTGTCCTCTTCAACTCCCTAAAACATGACCATCCTCTCAATGAACATACAAAGTATACACAAAAAAAAACACTGAACTCCATTCATAGATAGCCCATAACACTTCACATATCTTAACCTTACCTGAGACCTGGCTAAAACCATTATCTCAAATAATAAAATCCTACCTGCCAGATATAACACATACCGGCTGGACAGAATCCGCAAAAGGGGGTGGGGGCATTGATATTCTCTATTCTGAACAACTTAAGCTCTCCCCCATATACTCCTCTCCCAATCTTCCACCCTGAAGAACTGTTAATACTAAACTGACATTTAAACTCCCATAAAAAATTGCTATTGCTTCTATTTATATCCCACCAGATAAAACCATCCCCATCCTTGAACACATACTATCATGGATTTTACACAAGATACCACGTGAAACAGTCATCCTCTCGATGTAAATATAGACTGGAAAATACTTAGTAGAGACTCACCAAACCTCAACATAAACCTTCATGGCTTAAATCAACTTATTACAACCTCCACACATATGAATAAAAACTATAATACTGGTTCTATCCTTGGTTAGATCCTCACAACTGATTCTAATCTCTGTCACAACCCCTGTACTCTACCAATACCATAAGTGACCATCTGCCCACCCACATCCAAAGCTACTCTCTCCAACTGTGCAGGTCTCACTTATGCAAAGACTGCTGCATACTCTCCAGTTTTAATTCTGTTACATTTAATAACAGACTCGAATCCATCAATTGGTCCTGCCTCTGTCACCTTCCCCTCAATGATCATCATCTTCTTTTGGCTGTTCCCATTAGGGGTCACCACAGCGGATCACCTGTTTCCATTTCTTCCTGTCCTCTGCATCTTGCTCTGTCACACCAACCACCTGCATGTCCTCTCTCACTACATCCATAAACCTTATCATAGGCCTTCCTCTTTTCCTGTTACCTGGTAGCTTCATCCTTAGCATCTTTTTCCCAATATACTCTGCATCCCTTCTCAGCACATGTCCAAACCAACGTAATCTTGCCTCTCTGGCTTTGTCTCCAAACCTTCCAACCTGGGCTGACCCTCTAATATACTTATTTCTAATCCTGTCCACTCTTGTCACACCCAGTGCAAATCTTAACATCTGTACTCTCTTCTTCACCTCTCTTCCACACTCACCATTACTCTGAACTATTGACCCCAAGTATTTAAACTCATCCACCTTCACCACCTCTACTCCTTGCATCCTCACCATTCCTCTATCCTCCCTCTCATTCACACACATATATTCTGTCGTAGTCCTGCTGACCTTCATTCCTCTTCTCTCTAGAGCATACCTCCATCTCTCCAGGGTGTCCTCCACCTGTTCCCTACTCTCACTACAGATCACAATGTCATCTGCAAACATCATAGTCCATGGGGACTCCTGTCTGATCTCGTCTGTCAACCTGTCCATCACCATTGCAAATAAGAAAGGGCTCAGAGCTGATCCTTGATGTAACCCCACCTCCACCCTAAACGCATCCGTCACTCCCACCGCAGACTTCACCGCTGTCACACTACCCTTGTACATATCCTGTACTACTCTTACATACTTCTCTGACACTCCTGACTTCCTCATACAATACCACAACTCCTCTCTAGGCACCCTGTCATATGCTTTCTCCAAGTCTGCAAAAACACAATGCAACTCCTTCTGACATTCTCTGTACTTCTCCATCAACACTCTCAGAGCAAACATCGCATCTGTAGTGCTCTTTCCTGGCATGAAACCATACTGCTGTTCACTAATCATCACATCCCTTCTTAACCTAGCTTCTACTATGCTTTCCCATAACTTCATGCTGTGACTGATCAATTTAATCCCTCTGTAGTTACTACAGCTCTGCACATCACCCTTATTCTTAAAAATCGGTACCAAAACACTTTTTCTCCATTCCTCAGGCATCCTCTCACTTTCCAAGATTTCATTAAACAATCTGGTTAAAAACTCCACTACCATTTCACCTAAACACCTCCATGCTTCCACAGGTATGTCATCTGGGCCAACAGCCTTTCCATTCTTCATTCTCTTCATAGCTATCCTTACTTCCTCCTTGCTAATCCATTGTACTTCATGATTCACTATCCCTACATCATCCAACCTTCTCTCCCTCTCATTCTCTTCATTCATCAACCCCTCAAAGTACTCTTTCCATCTCCTCAACACACTCTCCTCGCTTGTGAGTATGTTTCCCTCGTTATCCTTTATCACCTTTACCTGCTGCACATCATTCGTAGCTCGGTCCCTCTGTCTAGCCAATCAGTACAGGTCCTTTTCTCCCTCCTTAGTGTCCAACTTTTCATACAACTCTTCATATGCCTTATCCTTAGCCTTCTTCACCTCTCTCTTTGCCATGCACCTCATCTCCTTATACTCCTGTCTACTTTCTTCATCTCTCTGACAATCCCACTTCTTCTTTGCCAACCTCTTTGCCTGTATACTCTTCTGTACTTCCTCATTCCACCACCATGTCTCCTTGTCATCCTTCCTCTGTCCCGATGTGATACCAAGCACCTTTCTAGCAGTCTTCCTTACTAGCTCTGCTGTAGTTACCCAGCTATTTGGTAACTCTTCACTGCCACCCAGTGCCTGTCTTAACTCATCCTTGAACTCCACCTCACAATTACCCTTTTCCAATTTTCACCATTTGATCCTTGGTGCTGCCCTCACACTCCTCCTCCTCTTCTTGATCACCAACATCATCTTACAAACCACCATCCTATGCTGCCTAACTGCACTTTCACCGGCCACCACTTTACAGTCTCCAATCTCCTTCAAACTGGCCCTCCTACATAAGATATAATCCACCTGTGTGCATCTTCCTCCACTGTTGTATGTCACCCTATGCTCCTCCCTCTTGTTAAAATACGTATTCACCACAGCCATATCCATCCTTTTCACAAAATCTACTATCATCTGACCTTCTGCATTCCTTTGTTTAACACCATACCTACCCATCACTTCCTCATCCCCACTGTTCCGTTCACCAACATGCCCATTTAAATCTGCTCCAATCACCACTCTCTCACTCTTGGGTACAGTCATCACCACTTCATCCAATTCACTCCAAAATTTTTCTTTCTCATCCATTGCACACCCAACTTGTGGAGCATATGCACTAACAACATTAATCATTACATCATCAATTTCCAGCTTCATAAACATCACTCTATCCGACACCCTTTTCACCTCCAAATCACTCTTTGCATACTTTTCTTTCAGAATAACACCTACGCCATTTTTCCTCCCATCCACACCATGATAAAACAATTTGAACCCACCTCCGATGCACCTAGCCTTACTCCACTTCCATCTGGTCTCTTGCACACACAATATACCAACCTTTCTTCTGTCCATCATATCAGCTAGCTTTCTCCCTATACCAGTCATACTGCCAACATTCAAAGTTCCGACTCTCACTACCACAGTCCCAGCCTTTCTCCTCTCTTCCTGACTTCGGCCATGCCTTCCACCTCTTCTCCTCCTTCCTTCCCCTCAATGATACAGAAGTAAAATTTAACAACATCTTTCTAGATATTCTCAGCTCCCTAGCACCCCTAATATGATAAAATCAAACTATGCCACCTAGCTTACAAAAGACACTCAGTGCCTTATACATAAAAGAGATAGTGCTTGGAAATCCTGGCTGAAAAACAAATCCCATACACACCTTCAAAACTGTAAAGAACTCAGAAAACACACCAAAAACATAAAACAAATTAACAACAAAAAATATACAATAATGCCCCCCCCCAAAAAAAAAAACACACTACTCAAATTCCAAACTTTCTGGAGTACTATAAAAAAAATTCTTCACCCAGGAAGTCCTATCACCCCAGCACCCTACCAAAACAACACAACACAAGATACCACCATGCTTCTTAACTGCCACTTTATTAACTCTATCTGCAAACTAACCCACATAAACCCTAACAACTATCCCCTACCCCTCCCCTTCAATATACCAACAAACCCCCTTTTCACTTAAACCAGTCTCCACCCCCTACATAAAAGCACTCCTCCATAAACTAAATATCATGTTCTCCCTCTACCAATAATTTACCATCCCTCTTTCTAATTCTCGCTGCAGACTCAATAGCCTATCTAATTTTTATACTAATAAATAGATCAAACCAAGAATCCATAGTCCTTGACATCTGGAAATCATTCTATACTATAACTGTACACAAAGGAGGAAACTCCACTGACCCTTCCAAGTACAGACTCATAGCTATTCTTTCCCCACTTTCATAAATCCTCAAAAAATGCATACCCACTCAGCTTCTCAATTTTCTAATCCAAGAAAACCTTCTAACAACTACCCAACACAGTTTTTAACCAAACCACAGCACTGCTACTGCCCTTATATCTTTTACTCGTACAGTAGCTGAAGCTAGAGACAACAACCAACTTGTCTCTTGTCTGTTGCTAGACCTCTCAAAATCCTTTATATCACACTCTAAGCTTCTAACAAAACTATCTGATCTCAAACTCTCTTCTTCCACTCTTGAATGGTTCTCCAGTTACCTTACCAAAAGGCTACAGTCCATCAGATGGCACACCTCCTGCTCCCCCTTTCTACCCATCCAAACAGATGTCCCCCTACTAGCAGTGTAAAATTCCATGAAAATAGTCTATATGTTGTCTGCACATTGAGTCTGGAGACACGGAATTTTGTTCAGTTTTTGCACTTGTGTGATTTCTGAATGACAATAAAGTTTACTCTGACTTTGACTTTGACTTTACTATTCAACATTTTTACTAACAACCTACACACATCCTGCAGCCACTCTTCTTTTAGTCAATATGCAAATGACTTTACTCATCTCCCACTCTGACAACATCTCTCAAATTCACACTTACCCTAAACTCATTCCTCTCTGTTGAAAAGATGGCTTAGGGAAAACCAACTCATCTTAAATCAAAAAAAAAAAAAAATTCTCTTCCTTCCAAAATCTCTCATTATAAATCCGCCTTTACCATTTTATCATTAAAGTAGATTCCAACACAAAGCTCCTTGGTACCATAATTGATGATCAATTAAAATTTGACCTTCAAGTTCAACAGTGTATCAAAAAACCCACCAAATATTGGGATTACTTTATAGGAACAAAAACTTCCTTACTTTGGACTCTAAACTTTCTCTGGCTCAGGCATCGCTCCTACCCTGCCTACTCATTGCTTGTCCAATCCTAAATAACTTACAATCCACATTAATTGGCAAGCTAGAAGAAACTTTTAACAAAATTGCCAGATTTGTCACAAACCAACCATACACCTCATACCACTGCATTGCACTAAAGAACCTACAATGGCTAGAATTCCCCCAACTACTACTTTTGCAGCTACACATAACACACTTCATACTCATCAAACCCACTGCCTGCCCCTCCCTTTCTTCTCTAGTGTTTTACTACATCCCAAATTGTCCATTCCGAAGCTCTGACCAACAACTCCTAGATATTTGCAAGCCCAATAAAGCTATCAGCAAACTTTTATACAAATACTCTGTATCTCAAGCCTGGAACAAAGTCTCTTTTAATGTAAGAATCATCACACACATAAGTCAATTAAAAAAAAGAACTAAAAAACTTCCTGTCTGACCCATGGATCTGTCTCTCTCAGGACCCTGCATAAACCCTCCTCCCTTCTTTACTTCTAATACAATTCTTTATTTTTTTACAGCTCTAACTTTAATGAATTCTCAACGATGGGGTATCTCTGCATCACTCAAATATGTTATATATCAGCCTGTATTACAATTTTATGTTTCATTCTTTGCTACAATCTATGTAAAAATATATGCTCCGGTTTTGTATTTCTTCCATGCTATATAACAACGTTTTAAGTTATATTTCAGTTTTGTATTTCAATGTATTTGCCATGCTATGTAACAACTTATATTTCAACTTTGTTTACACTGTGTCACCAGCCTCTTACTGTGTATTTTTACTTTTATTGTAATGGAGCTTTTCTCCTTGGGTCTCCACTGCTTTTATTGTAATGGAGCTTTTCTCCTTGGATCTCCACTGAAAATGGGCTTTTGGTTCAGTTAGACCAACCTGGTTAACAAATGTCAAATAAATAAATAATTTACTTTTTAAAGATTGTATTGCATCAAGATAGCTAACTTACGATTCAATATAATATTATTTTATTTTATTTTTTTTTTTTGTTACAAATACAGCTTGATTATAGTTGCAGTACATTTTTTTTACTTTTGCTCCATATTTTAGGTAAAATGTTTGTTGACTTTTTCCCTTACTCCAAGGATTAGAGAGATCTGCTTTATTTTTCTTTTCAAATGTAGTGCTAGTGTTTTATATATATATATATATATATATATATATATATATATATATATATATATATATAAAACAAAGGTATGGGTCTTAGTGTGGGTCATAAGGATCAATTGTTTGTTCTTGGATCGTCTGACTCTCCCAGACGTCTTCCAAACACAATTTGTGTTTGTACTAGGCTGATCTTTTAAAGTGACATAGAGCTGGCTTACATTTTGTTGGCATTAGAGAACACAGGAGTTAGATCCACTCCTTATGTCAGGGATTTATGCTTATCAGCACAGAGCAAAATGTTATGTAGACAAATCTAGTGATGTCCTGCCTTCTGTACCCAAAAATCCCTCAGACCATCTGGAATAGGGAAGTGGGACTAGCTGTTGTGGAACTTGGGTGAGAGTGTGGTACTCTAATGTCAGATAAGTTAAGAACTGGAACTATAACCAGCTTGCTTTGTTCTTTCAGTGTGCTAGTTATAACAGAGACCTGGTTTGATGACAACTGTGGTCTGACTCTAGCTGCAATAGTCCCACTTGGGTTCTGAATATTATTGTTTATCAAATGCTTGCTCCCAAGGAGATGGGTATGAAATCACTATTACTCTAAATTTCAACCACCCACCCTAAGTTTAGCAATGTCAAGATTGTACCATAGTTTACACAGCACCAGGTGGACTGATTATTCATAGCTTGGAATCAAAAGATCCAAGGAAGCTATCAAAGCCTACTTATATGTCCCCAACAAGTTTATTTTAATAATTAGATCATTAGTTCATCTTACTAATTAGATGCCAATATTTTATGATGGTTCTGCCTATTTTGTCACCTTAGATTACTTTTGCTTCACTGCCCTCTAGAGTTGCTGGCCTGGACATGAGTGTCCTGTACTGTATTCTCACTCAGTTTTATAAGTGGCTTTCTGAGGAACACACCTTTGCAGTCTACCACATTTTTTGCCGGCTGTAAATGGCCTCTTAAGGCCTATTTATTTGTACTGAACTATGGGTAGCAGCTTTACCCTCAATGCATGCTGGGATATTGGTTTTATGGTTTTTTGTTTTAATATTTTTAACTGTCGTTTTATATTGTCAAATTTAAATGCTGGAGAATGGTTCAATGAGTTTTCAGAAGACAAAAAAGATCCAAAATAAATCCATACTGGACCACGAATGATGCAAAAATATCTTTTGTCTGCTCACAAGATTTCTTCATAATAAACAAAATGCCATAATACAATCTTTTTATAAAGAAATGAAAATTACATGTCTTGGTCGTCAATAAATCAAATGAAAACACACACCAACACTGTCATTTATTGAAATGCCTTATTAACTTCAAAACACATTTTATACTGATATGGTCAGTCAACCCAGGTGATTGTCTTGCATATAACATAAGCTACCATTCATAGTCTTCTGTCTCACTATATTCATCTCTTATTCATGTAAAAACATTAATAACAAACATAACAGCTTCTTAAATAGAATGTTACCCTTGCTAAAATGTTTATATAGAGCATTTGTTATGTCTACCATTTATTGCGTAATAAGCTGTTAGTAGTTTTGCCTACCTAAAAATTGTCACAGCTTAGGCTGGAAGCAATGTATATAACACAAATCTAATACTACAGACAGAATGTCAAAGTAACAAAGAACTTGTTTATATGATTCAAATACACTGATGAGCCTCCATTTATGAATCTGCAATGTTTGCAGTAGCCACAATTATATGTTCCTTTAGCTTCTACCATATCTGACCACCTGTCATTTTATGTTCCAGAAATATTCTCAAATGGATATGGTTACTGATAACATAACTTGGTTGCTTACCAATGACATTGTCTCTAACATTTCCCACTTATATTTTATTATGTTTTTTTATCTGAAAAAAATTCACACTGTGTTCCATTGCCATTGCAATCAAATATTTGTCTGTATCTCTCCTCTCGGCAAATATATAGTGTTTGGACTTACTAAATGAATCTAATTTTAAAATTGGAGAATATTCAGTAGTCCATTTTTGTATAACATTTAGTACCACCTTATCTTCTCTTTGTTATACCCTGTCTTCCTAAAAAAAAAACCTTTCAAAACATCTACCTCTTTTGTTAACACACAATAATCCATGGTGAACCTAAACAGTCTGACAACTTAATTTCAAGTGAAAAGTCTAAATATCGGACATGCAGAATATATCCAACTATATCCAAATAAAAACAAGTTTATTCAAAATCCACAGAGCTGTTGGGCATAACCTTTCATCAGTGTGTGCAAATGAAAATAAACAATCACAATTACACCTAAATTTAAAAATCATGTGACATAGCCCCAATCATAAAACACATTCAATTAAACAATTAACTAAACAACTAGAACATTTACAGGGAAAAATAACAAATTCACCAACTTGTAAATTATCAAAGTCTGATAATTAATAAAAAATATGATACAATATACCTCATAAAATCATTTTATCAAAAGCATTCATCTTAAAAATTCATTTTAAAAACATTTGTTTCTTTCTTAATATAGGTTTGATACTAACATTCATATTCAGCCCAGGTGCATGGCCTTCTTCTAGACATAAAATCCATTCATACTCACATATCTTAAGAGTATTATTCAAATCATCCCCTCTTCTGTTTTTATATCTAATAACTATCACTCTAAAAAGGAACCTGTGCTCTGTACCTTTAACACCATCTATGGTATACATGCATTTAGTTGCTGAAACAATCTCAGAACGTTAGTTTTTCTGAACCAGAATGCCGAATTTTAAAGTAGCGAATGGTCAGAATGTCATATGAAATACCGGATGTGACATTTCCGACCGCTCTACAATCTAAACAAGTGCTACCATGGGTCAAAAAGGGGGGAATATTGTGTGTTTTGACTATCTCCAATTTGGACATATGATAACCTGCTGCACTGCTTTCGACATTTGGTACGTCGACAAGGTAATGGATGGCTAAATGCATGTATACCATCATCTACATGGGTGGCAAGTGCATTGCTGATCACTGTCCTCCGTATTTCTGATTTGTGTTCTCTGATTCCCTCTTTAAGCTTTCTCATACAATTTCTTACATAAAAGGCAGGACATTTGACACAGTTCATAGGTTCATAGGTTCATAGGTAGGTACAAGGCTATCAGCCCTGGGGCCTATATAAGCCTAGCCAAAAACATTCTCTGGCTTTCGCCACCCAAGAAAGTTATTTTCCTGAGCCCCTATCTAGCAGAGCCACAGAAGTGATCCCCGGAGTGAATTTCCTATTTCCCATCCAATTGTAGAGATTTTTCTTAAAGAGGGCTAATGAGGAGCTTTGCTTGACATGAATGGGTAGTCTGTTCCAGAGCATGGGAAGTCTTTGGGACAGGAATCTAACTCTCCAGCATGTTCTGTTTATTGCGGTGGCAAGGTTTAGGTCCCTGGAGTGTGTGGCTCAGAGGGATTGGAGTTTCTTTAAGTGTAGCATGTCAAACAGATCTAGGTTTGACATGGCTTTGTATGTTAGGCAGAGGTTGCCTCTGAGTAGGCGATAAGTGATGGAGTAGAGCTGAAGTTTTTTTATACGGTCTGCGTATGGCATCTGTTTGAGGCTGGTAATCCTCTTAGTGAGGTATTTCTGTGGCCTTTCTAGTTTTTGTAGATGTCTTGCGAGGTACATGCCAAATGGGGTGTTGGACTCTATAATGGGTCTGATGAGTGATGAGTAGAGAGGAACAATGACCTCTTTTTTTCTGGAGGTGAACCCATTTGTGATGAGGTGTGCCATGTAGAAAGATTTCCTGACTACTGTGGCAATGTGATTATCAAAGGAGAGACTACTGTCCACTTGTGTCCCAAGGTTTCTTATCACACTTTTGGTGTTTAGTAGGGTACCGCCTATGTGGTAGTTAATGGGTACAGTGTTTTTCCCAAAGGGGATGACAATGCACTTCTTGGCATTGAGATTGAGGCCATGACTTTAACACCAAGCATCAGTCTCAGTGAGGCCCCTTTGTAGAATATTCACATCATTAGACAATTCTATTATGGCAACTAGTTTGCAGTCATCTGTGAACTTCATTAGCCAAAGACTGCTGTATTAGCCTGGACTTCTGAGAAATAGATGCCAAACAGGAGAGCACCCAGGACTGACCCTTGTGGTACTCCACTTGTCACTGGTCTGAATTTGAATTTGGAGTTGGCTGCTTTCACTGTCAGTGAGCCAGTTGGCCACCCATGTTGAAACATAGGGATTTATGCCCAGTCTAGTGAGTTTATCTATAATTCCAGAGTGGGGGATGGTGTCGAAAGCCTTGGTGAGGTCAAAATAGGCTGTGTGCACCAATTTACCCTCATCTACAGCTCTGGTGACTGCTTCAAATAAGTCAATCAGGTTTAGAAGATGTGACCTACCTTTTACAAACCCAGACTGAGTGAGGTCCAGACTTTGGAGATTACCTATATCCTTGTTTATAAGCTCCAAGATGATATGTTCCATGGCCTTGCAGACCAGGCTTGTCAGGCTAATAGGGCGGTAGTTCCTGTAGTCCATGGTGGCACCCCCTTTGTGGAGTGGGATAACTGCCATTGTGCACCATTCAGTAGGCACAAAGCCTGAAGTGAGGCTATGACTGACCATGGTAGTTAGGCGGAGTGCCAGTTCATTCTGTAGTTCGTGCAGAACGCAGCCTGGAATTATGTCAGATCCCATGGATGCTGTGTTCTTGGCTCTGGAGAGTGTGGTCTTTACTTGTGCCGCTATGATTACAGGTGCTTTGCATTCTTCTGGTAGAGTGATGAGCCCTTTGGGGGGGTGAGGGGGTGAAGTTTGCAATGACCCTATCTGCCAGGATGTTGGCAATATCACTTGGTTCTGTATATCTAGTGCTATTGTGCTGTAGCTCAGAGCATATCTGAGTGTCACCATTGAGATTCTTGACATAGCTGTAGAATGCTTTGTAGTTGTCTTTAGAATCTGTGGCAATTTTATTTTTCTAACTAGCTTTGGAGGATTTTATGGGGGATCTCAGCTTCTTACTGAGGCTGACCAGGGAGTTCCTGCAATCAGGGGATTTTACTATTTTTTGCAACAGCTTCTTCCTTCTGTTGTAGAGTTTGCTTATGGCAGAGGACCACCAGATTGGCTTCCTTATTTTGGAGGATAGCATCTTGGTTCTGTTGGGGATGTCATGATCCATGTACTCATGTATGTGCTTATACAGTGCACTTATATGCATTGTCGTGAAGCCTGCCACTTCTGTCTTAAAAAGCATGAAGTTGGCTATGCAGAAGTTTTTTACAGTGTTTTCCTTAATGGGCATGGGGGTGGGATATTGATGTCTAGGGCGATTAGCTTGTGGTCAGATCTGACCAGCAAGGAGTTGATCTCTGGCATGGAACATCAGTTGCCCATATTGGTAATGACCAGGTCCAGGATATTGCTGCAGCTGGTGGGGGTATGGACAAGCTGATCCAGGGCATTGGAATTTATAAATTCCAGAAAGCATTAAGCAAATGAGTTAGTACATGAGTAGTTTTCCCATTTGGTGGGGTAGTTGAAATTGCCCATTATTAGGGTATTGGGCTGTACCTTAATATTACCCAGTATATCAAGAAATGTGGAGTGGGCATCCTGGGGCATGGCTGGGGATCTGTAACAAGCTACAACCTGGATTGCAGTCTTGCCCAGTGTTAGCTGTACTTGGATAATGTTGGATGTATTATGTTGAGCAACTAGCCTGAAGGTGTGGATATCCTTAATGAATATGGACACGTCTCCTCCTTTAGTGTTTTGGTCAAGGTTAGGTGGCCGAAAGATGTGGTGTAAGTTATAGCCTGGTAATGCAGGGGTGCTCTCTGGAGCCTTGAACAAGGTCTCCATCACTGCACAGATGTCAATGTTCTTCATTTTAAGGAGTGCCTCAAGTGAGTGCATTTTGAGGTTTAGACTTCTAGCATTGAGTAGCATTGCCCTCATATTTTGCTTGCTTATACCTGCAACGGTGGTGAGTTTGTCATTTGAACCATGCCTAAAAAAGGCATTATAGGGGTGGCAAGAGCCTTAGCCAGCATCCGGATTTGCAGGGGCAACAGGTGCAGGCCATCTCTGGCAAAGCATCGTGGTCTGTCAATCATGTCGTCCCAGGGAGACAGACACTGGATCCCCTTAGAATGACATCAGAAGCTTAGCCAGTTGTTGAAGTTATTCTCAGCTAGAACATCTTCTGTGTGGAGACATGCGTGAATGGGCATACCTTCCTTGAAGGTTGTGCATCAGGGCTGGTAACTCGGCACGTAAAAATCAACTACCAATCATTAGCAGACCGGAGTTCTGCTGTGGCGACCCCTAACCAGGAAAAGCCGAAAGACACAACATTGTTGTATCATTCTGGGTGATGGCAGGATGCTACTCAGGGTTAGGGTTATACCTGCCTGGGCTACATAATCCGAAAGCTCCTCCATGTCTCTTTTCATGTAGTCCAGGGAGGTATGTCTCAGGTCATTCACACCAACTTGGACAATGACAGAGTCATATTTGTACTTGTTATGGAGTGACCTGAGTGCTTGCATTATGTGATGGATCCTGGCACCCAACAGGCAGCTGACAGTAACTTTCTCCTTGTTTAGTCTGGTGAGAAGGATCAGTGTGCCTGACTATAGATCACCTATGACTAGTGTGTTGGGTATGTTGTTTTGCCTTATGGGCTGAGGTTGAGTGGCACAGTAATTTTGTGGGCTATGTGTCATTTGGGTTGTTTTGGGGTTGGGGGTTGCTTGCGTTTCAGCTTTGGAGGTCTCTGTTGTTTGGGCAAATTTTCCTTGAGAGCCTCCGCAAATGTAGGTGTGTGTTTTGTATTATTATGTGTGGGTTTAGATGGTGTAGTGATGGACTATGTGTTGAGTGTGGTGTGGTGCATGTGTTTACCTTCTCCTCTTGACTGTGTAGTACAGTCGTGGCTGGAGAGAGCTTGGCTTCCAGTTTGGCTATATAAGTGCATCCCATAGGTTGTAGTGTTGGGTGGTAGGAGGAGACGGTTGTCAGTGTACATGAGGCAATTGCTACATTGCCACAAGATGCCCAGATTCATTAGGTGGACAGGGGAAAATACTGGGAGCTGACCCTTAGACATGCTTGGATAGGTGCTTATTAATTTAAGTACTAAAAACTGTTTTCCTCCTAACAAGTGTGAGGAAAGTTGAGTGCTGCAGTAATTTGTAGATTATTTAGTGCTTGCAACGAGTTTTGATCAAGTGCTCAGCACAAGGAAACAGTTTTGGATGCTAAAACTAGAAAACTGGCTAGTTCTAAGGTTAAATTAGAAGATCAGACTTTCTGGCACCAGAAATAGTTTAACCCTAGTTAAGCGGCACTGCAGGATGTGCAAAACCGCACAAACGCAGGTTTTTAAACAGAAAGATGAAAGGGGCAGAAAAAGACTGAAATGGCCAGTATAACTACAGATTCTGAGCTGAAACTACTCCTCCAGTGACAGATAGGCTGCTCAAAGCTCACCACGCTCACTGTTGAACAGAGAAGCTTTCTTCTATCTTAGCAAGGTCTGGGCAACACAGAAATTACAAAACATCCCAGAATTCAGCAAAATCTGAAAACTGGACTCTACTGGTTATAGAAAAATGGGAAACGGGTGGAGAGGATGTTTTTTTTTTTTCAAAAATTAAAACAGATACAGTAAAACAAACACTTTTAAAGCAGAAAAATGGCTATCACACTTGCGTGTGCAGCCCTCAACAGTTTAATAGTTGAAAAACACATAAAAACGATCAGTTAAAGTGCAAACAGTATCAGAATTCAAAAAATAGTTCAAATAAGTTGCAAAGTTAATAAAAATGCTCAGAATAGTGCGGCTAGGGAAAATAAGCAATACAAAGCAAAACAGAGGTACATAATCCACTGAAAGTCTTCCTTTTCTCCCTCTGCTGCTGTAGAATTCTGCAGGACACCCATGCATGATCTTGCTGAGGTAATACAAGCACAAAAACTGCTCAAAAACAGGTTTTTAAACAGAAAGATAAAAGGGATAGAAATAGCCCAAAATGCCCAATAAAACTACAGATTCTGAGCTGAAACCACTCCTCCAGCAACAGATAGGCTGCTCAAAGCTCACCACTCTCACTAATGAACAGAGAAGCTTCATTCTATCTTAGTAAGGTCTGGGCAACACAGAAACTACAAAACAGCCTAGAATTCAGCAAAATCTGAAAATCGGACTCTACTGGTTATAGAAAGGTGGGAAACAAGTAGAGAGATAGGATTTTTTTGGGTTTTTGTTTTTCAAAAATTAAAACAGATACAGTAAAATAAAAAAACTTTTAAAGCAGAAAAATGGCTATCACATTTGAGTGTTCAACAGTTGAAAAACACTTAAAATGATTAGTTAAAGTGTAGACAGTATCAGAATTAAAAAAAAAAACAGTTCAAATAATTTGTAAAGTTAATAAAAAATGCTCGGAATAGTGCGGCTAGTGAAAATAAGCAATAAAAAGCAAAACAGAGGTACTTAATTCACTCAAAGTCTCCCTTTTCTCTCTCTGCTGCTGTAGAACTCTGCAGGACACCCAGGCATGATCTTGATGAGGTAATACAAACACAAAAACTGCACAAACGGGGATTTTAAACAGAAAGATGAAAGGGATAGAAATAGCCTAAATGGCCAATAAAACTACAGATTCTGAGCTGAAACCACTCCTCCAGCAACATATAGGCTGCTCAAAGTTCACCACTCTCACTGATGAACAGAGAAGCTTCCTTCTATCTTAGTAAGTTCTCGGCAACACAGAAACCATAAAACAGCTCAGAATTCAGAAAAATCTGAAAACCAGACTCTACTGGTTATAGAAAGGCAGGAAATGAGTGGAGAGATAGGATTTGTTTGTTTTTTTTTTTTTCAAAAATTAAAACAGTAAAACAAGAACTTTTAAAGCAGAAAAATGGCTATCACACTTGTGTGTAGCCCTCAACAGTTCAACAGTTGAAAAACACTTAAAAATGATCAGTTAAAGTACAAACAGTATCATAATAAAAAATAACAGTTCAAATAAGTTCAAAAGTTAATAAAAAACATTTGGAATAGTGTGGCTAGTGAAAATAAGCAATAAAAAGCAAAACAGGGGTATTTAATCCACTCAAAGTCTCCCTTTTTTCTCTCTGCTGCTGTAGAACTCTGCAGGATACCCAGGCAGGATCTTGCTGAGGTAATACAAGTGCAAAAACTGCACAAACATGGGTTTTTAAACAGCAAGATGAAAGGGATAGAAATTGCCTAAAATGGCCAGTAAAGATACAGATTCTGAGCTGAAAACACCTTTCCAGCAACAGATAGGCTGCTCAAAGCTCACCACTCACAGAAACTAGAAAATAGCTCAGAATTCAGCAAAATCTGAAAACTGGACAGTACTGGTTATAGAAAGGCGGGAAACGAGTAGAGAGATAGGATTTTTTTTGTTTTTTTCAAAAATTAAAACAGATACAGTAAAACAAAACTTTTAAAGTAGAAAAATGGCTATCACACTTGAGTGTGTAGCCCTCAACAGTTCAACAGTTGAAAAACACTTAAAAATGATCAGTAAAGTACAAACATTATCAGCATTCAAAAAACAGTTCAAACAAGTTGAAAAGTTAATACAAATGCACAAAATAATGTGACTAGTGAAAATAAGCAATAAAAAGCAAAACAGAGGTACTTAATCCACTCAAAGTTTCCCTTTTCTCTCTTTGCTGCTGTAGAACTCTGCACAACACCCAAGCAGGTTCTTGCTGAGATAATACAAGTGCAAAAACCGTGCAAACGTGGGTTTTTAAACAGAAAGATAAAAGGGATAGAAATAGCCCTCAATGGACAATAAAACTGCAGACTCTGAGCTGAAACTACTCCTACAATGACAGATAGGCTGCTCAAAGCTTGCCACTCTTACTGATGAACAGAAAAGCTTCCTTCTATCTTAGTAAGGTCTGGGCAACACAGAAACTACAAAACAGCCCCGAAAGTTAGGCAGATAAACAATATTAAAAGAATTGCATGGTGCATAACAATTAAAAACAAATTTCCTCTTAGTTGTGGGATGTATAAATTCATTATCTTTTATAACGTCACTACACCATGTACAACAGTAACAGGGAAACGTACCCATTTTGTTTATTCATTGAGGGTGACTAATAGACAAATCTTTATAACATAATCGCTGTTTCAAGCTAGGACATTTCCTATATTCAAAACGTGGTTTTTCACCTACTATTCTACTGATCTCAGGCATAGTTCCTAAAATATTCCAATTTTTGTTATTATCTTTTTGATCCCATTGAATCTCATACTGCAAGTAATAACATAATGCATATAATTTTGCCGTATACTGCCTCTATTGTTTTCCATGTCCATATTGTTAGCTGTCTTTATTTGGATATATTATGTGTGTCCGATATTTGGAGTTTTCATTTTTGTTGTCTGGACTTTGTTTCTACAAGAAGGGTTCACCTCAGTGCTGGTCCAGTATGTTCGTATGTTTAAATGAATTTCTCATCACATTAGCCTGGATTCCGAAAGCCTGCACTTAATGCTACTATCACACACACTGTAGCACACTATCTGGTAGTCATTGAACAGCTCTGTACTTCATGCATGGCCTCAAAACAAGGGTAAGTGACACAATATGCTAATGAGAGCTTGTTACTGAATTACATGCTAGTTAAGCAATCCAACATGGTGGAGCTAATCACAAATGTATGAAGTGAGCATGTGTACTCAGTGCTTCCCTTTGCCCTAAAATCCAAAAACTCTTTGCAATACAGGCACAATTACACTTAGAAAAAAATGCTAAGGGTTGCAGCTGCCATCATTAGCTTCTATATTCAACAGGCTTTAATTGAAGATGCTGCTGTTGCTGCCAGACCTTGGTTGAGAAGAAGAGTATTCAGACCCTGTGGCATATCATGGCTGCATGACACAGAAATTGTAGAGTGATACAGGGTATACAGGGAAACATGCAACCTCTGCTGCCCTCATCTGAGACCCCAGGAGAAATAATGAAAAACCTATCTCAGTGGAAACAAAGGAATGTGTAGCATTATGAATACTAGCTACAGGGACTTTTCAGAGACCCTCAAGGGATATATTAGGGGTGTCACAGGCCTCGGCTTCTAGAATCTTACATCACTTTCTAAATGCAATGCTACAACATGTAAGAGAGCATATCTGGTTCCCACATACATCAGTGGAGATAGCTACAACCATGCAACAGTTTTATGGCATAGCACACTTCCCTGAAATTTTAGGGGCCATAGATTGCAAACACATAGAAATAAAAGCCCCACCCAATGAACAAGGAAGGAGGCACATCAACAGAAAAGGATACCACTCTAGTAACCATCTGTAATGTTCAAGGGATCATATACAATGTATATGCAGGTAATCTGGGCAGTTCCATGACTCAAACATATGGCTTAACTGTGACCTGTACACAAGGTTTGCTAGGGGTGACTTTCCACAAGGGCATCTAGTATAGGATGCAGGTAATGCACTAGAACTTTGGCTCATGACACCCACGAGAAACTCACACATCCTCACTGAGAAAGAATAGAATGATACCTATGCTTAAACTAGGAGTATAATAGAATGTGTATTTGGCTTGCTGAAATAATTATTGTTGCCTAGACACATCAGGAGGTACCCTGCAGTAAGACTGAGACACCTCTGCAAAAGTAATTATAGTCTGCACCATGTTGCAAATATAATTCTCAGGAAACAGCTTCAGTAAGGACAACAAGGCCTTAGACCACAGCTCCCAGGACCACAGGCTGGGCCAGCAGCTCCAGCAGATACAGATGAGGCGTATGAGGAAGAACCACCAGCTGCACATGTAGGACTGCACAATATGCCATGGCTCTGGCTAAAGATTAGCACACACAATTACCACCTAACTGAAAAACTAAGATGTTAAGCACATACAAATATTAAAACCGGTGCATGCCAAATTCCTCAACTTTTACTTAACCACGGAATGGTTGTATCCTTTCAGAATCACACAGAGTCAACCCCCAAGGACACATCTTGTAGCTGCAGTATTATCCAAGGTTAGTGTTGAACATGAAAAAGAAATCCCATTGATTACTTTCATATGCAAATACTATTTGTCAATAAGATGAAATATGATGAAACTTTTCAGTGATGTCAGTAGTTATTCAAGTGAGAATTATGCAATATACATCAATGGTTTGCCCAATATTGTCATATAGCGCATGACATTTGACCAATGTAGATAACCCAGCAGTGAGCAGGTCAGTGTTAACCATCATTTGCACAAGCTTAAGAGGAAGCAAAAAGTCATAACTAGTAAGACTGAATTATAAAAATAATACAACCAATACACTTATAGTCAGCAAGTACATAATTAATACTTAACTGAACAGGAAAAATAAATATTAATTAAGTCCTCCCTGGCCTCACACACTTTTAGGAAATCATTGTTACTGTAATCCAGAGACTGTCCACCAGGTGGTGCCCTACATTAGCCCCTGTAAACCTATCCTTTCTCACCTGCTCTTCCCTTACTACCAACTCCCTCTCCAACCTTCTCTTGACTGACTAAGTCTTCCTCTCCCCCTGAACTTATCCATCTTTATTCACTCTTTACTCCCCATACACATATACCTCTCCCAGCACCATAACATTTCCCCATACTGTATTACTCGCAGACTTACCTGCATATCTGCTTTCCTTACTGATTGTCATCCTGACAAACTACTCTGGTGTCTCTTCCCGCTCCGTTCGCCCTGCGGGCTCACTCCGCTCCCCTACCCTGCCCCCAAATACCACCCGCCCCCATTGTAGCTAAACTTATACACCCATAACCACACCCCAATAGAATAATCCAATCACACTTCCTACCCCTGGCCATACCCACCCCAATCACTATCCATACAGACCACATCCTTACTTCCCCTAGAACTTAACTCCTCCCAATAATACTTGTCTACATCTTCCTATATATCTCCCTCTACTCATTATTCCTACCCCTCTAATTATCCACCATACACTCCTTAGCTATGTCTTTCCATTCCCATTTCCTACTACTGTTCTCCCTCTTATCTATTACTCTAACTACTACCTACCTCTTAACCTCCTTCGAACATCACCCCCTATCTAATCTCACCATCCCTACCAAACACACTCTCTTAACCATACATAACTCCCCTACATGTTTTTTTAATATCACTTATACACCTAGTTACCTTCTTCCTAAATATCATTGAGCAACGCACATCAAATACTCCATTCTAAATATTAGAAAATCACTCAACTACCATTGGAAACGTATACAATTCAAGAACTTTATATCACCCCACTCCTTAATAGATGGAGACATTCACCCTAATCCAGGTCCATACCCCTCCTTACTCACCACAAGCTACAACCAATATTACTCAACACCCTCCCCTGCTAACAAACCCTCCAAATCTCTCTCTATAGCCCATCTAAATATACGTAGTAGCTGCAACAAAATTCCTCAGGTTCATGCCCTTCTAGATATTCATCAGTTTGATATCCTCTGCTTATCAGAAACCTGGCTTAAACCCACAATAAAAGATAATGAAATCATCCCCCCAGGTTATAGCATCCTTCGAAACGACCGCACAAACAAAAAAGGCGGTGGGGTAGCAATTCTCTACTAATCAGGACTACAAATTAGTATCATAGAAACCAACCTTCCCACAAACAATAACGCAGAAGTAATTATATCAAAACTACAGCTCAATTCCAGCAAATCCATAAACATCATCTGCTCCTATATTCCCCCAGGTAACAATCAAAGTGTACTAGAGGACATATTAAACAGGCTTTCTACACACCTACCGCAGGAAACCATAATCCTAGGTGACTTTAACATAGACTGGAACTCTTGTACTCACTCCAATTCACCCACCCTTATCAACCTGTATGGTTACTCACAAGCTATCAACTCCCCTACCAAAACAAATAATCATAATAATAAAAAAAGCATCCTGGATTGGATACTTACAAATAGCCCACATCAAAATAATACAACAGAACCCTCCCAGACAACCTCAGTGACCACTCTCTAATATATATTATCAGACATAAAATAAATCTTACTATCCCAACAACCATTAGAATGACCAGATCCAAAAAACATTTTGACCCCAACCTATTTCAAAACGATCTTAAGCACTGTAACTGGTCACCTCTTAAATTTCTCCCTATAAACGAAGCAGTTAACTACTTCAATAACACTTTCCTAACAATCCTCGACAATCATGCCCCAACCTGATCTATATGAATCAAAACTAAACCAGCTCCATGGCTCTCAAATCATACTAGGAAACTAATCCATAACAGAAACAAATCATGGGCAAAATGGCATTACACAAAGAATAGTTCCGAACACCAAACCTTTAGGCAACTAAGAAACATAACAAAAAAAGCAATTCTACAAGATAAAAAGAATTTCTTCATCCAATTACAGCAATCATCCCTTAAACAACCACAAACATTTTGGGCTTCAATTAACAAAATGCTATCACCAGGCAAATCACCCACACCTAATCTATTAGGCTCCAACCCTGATAACCCTACACAAACAGCAAATGACTTTAACTCTTTCTTTACCACCTCTATACTAAATCTAGCTAATCATCTAACCCCTGATACCTCTAAACTTTCCGATTCCAACTCCACACTTCCCCCATTATTCCACCTTGAACCTATACCTACCTCCTATATCTGTTCCCTACTCCAAAAATTAAAACCCTCTACCCCCTCAGCTGACAAACTACCTGCAGAATTCCTCCAGATAGGAGCCAAAGCTATTGCCTATCCCATCTCCTTATTAATCAATAGAACCATAAAAGAAGGCACAATACCATCTATCTGGAAAATCTCATACATTATTCCTCTCCATAAAGGTGGCAACTCCATTGAGTTCTCCAACTTTCGCCCCATAGCCCTGCTCTCGCCTCTTGCTAAAATAATGGAGAAGTGTATCCACAAACAACTACTAAACCACCTACTCCACCACAATCTCCTAGCAAACTGTCAGCATGGCTTCCGACCATCTCATAGTACCACCACAGCCTTGTTATCCTTTACTAACTGTATCAACAATAATCGCAATAAAAATCACCTTTCCTCTGCTTTCTTTGTCGACCTATCAAAAGCCTTCGACATGGTTAATCACCAATTTTTCCTCCACCTATTGAAGTCCCCCTCACTTGACACTCCTGCCATGAACTGGTTTACATCCTACCTTGAAAACAGACAACAGGCAGTTCTCTGGCAAAACCATCTTTCTGACCTCCTTCCTACCTCCCTAGGTGTCCCTCAGGGCTCCATATTAGGTCCTCTGCTGTTTTCCATTTTCATAAACGACCGTCATCTTAATACCCCACTCTCTACCTGCATTCAATGCACAGATGACTCCACTATCATCTGTTCAGATACATCCCAAAACGAACTTCATACTCTTACACAAAAAGCTTTTAGCACAATAGAAGAATGGTTTTCTAACCACTGTCTTCTCCTCAACCCCCCCAAAAAACAAACTTCTACTCTTCACACCCTCCCACTTCTCCACCCCTCTACATTTCACACTCATATCCAGCAATGGTACCATCATTTCCCCAGACCCCACCACTAAACTCCTCGGTATTACTATTGATAACCAACTAAATTTTTACACACACATAAATAATACTATTAAGACTATTAACAGAAAACTCGGATCCCTATACAGAATCAAACCTTTCCTTACTCTAGAAGCCAGAACCACAATAGCCAGAACTCACTTAATCTCTACCCTATTATACGCTTCCCCCATATTTACCAATCTTTCCAAAAATAACCTCAACAAACTCTCTAAATCATATAACAACATAGCCAGATGTGCAACAAACTCTCCCTATATAACTCATCACTGTCAGAACCTTAAACAACTAGGTTGGCTTGAACTCCCCCATCAACTACAATTTAACCAACTCACTATAGCTCACAAAGCCCTACATCAACCCAATAGCACCCCAATTCTTTCCACCCTCATAATGCCATATAAGAGCCTGAAGAATCTACGCTCCTCAAACAAATTATTGATCCTCACTACCCTATCAAAAAACTCAGCTGGTAACTCTTTATTTTCTAACTCTGTGGGTAAAATATGGAATCTTTTACCACATGACCTAACTGCTCAGACCTCTCTTCAACTATTTAAAACTAACCTAAGACTTTTCTTCACTAACCACTGGTTATGTTCTTGTACCAATCCTGATTAACTCTCTGACCTCACAGTATCGAATACTATCATACATTTTTACTAAATACTAACCTTTATTACTAATTGACTTATCCTGCTAGTCATGACTACTATTAGCCATGTCTAACTTTGAAAACTGTTTTTTTTTTAAATTTGTTACCTAAAGGATGTAACATTCTGCTAATGTCAGTTTTCTTTATTTGTATCTCGGATTTGATCTGTTTTTTTATTATTTTATATGCTTGTATGCATGTATGTATTTGTATCTATGTATGTATTCTTGTATGCTTCTTAATATGTTTCTTCATATATCTTATAAGTTTTGTGGAGCTTTTCTCCCCGGGCCTCTACTGAAAATGGATATGTATCCAGTTAGACTAGCCCAGTCAACAAATGTAAAATAAAATAAATAAATAAATTAATTAAGCAGTTTTTACAGTACATGTGATGAAAGCAAATATCTGACTAAGCAAGCATTAGCTACCCAGTCTGTGCATCAAACATAGGCAACTGAAATTCACAAAGAAATGTGCAAAGGGTAGGGCACAGTTACCATCACTTGCATATGGTGTTGGTGGTGGTGGGGTTACAGGAGATTAAGCCTAACACCAAAGAAGTGAGTGTGGGTGAGTAAGAAACCAGTTTTTCAGAAGGTGTACAATTTTTAGGGCCAGTAACCCAAGATTGCTATCAGTCAGTAGTAATTGTTTAGTTGAAATGTGTGTGTATGAATGTGCTTGGGTCTGTATGAACACAATCAATGCACCTGTGCTAGTACTATATCCTTGCATCTTGGACAGGGAAAGACATCCATGATAGAGTAGTTAGTTTACTGTCATCACTCCCAACAACAAGAACTACATCTGCTAGGAGTTGGACTGCTAGTTTCATGACCCTGGCTAAAAAATGGGGTGTCACCTCACCTGAATGTAAATGAAGCTTGCTGGATGAGCTGTCATCACAATGACAACCAGGACCATGACCACATGGTCTACCACATCTGAGTGTGGACAGCTGAACCACTGATGGAGCAGCAGAATTAGTGCTACTATGGAAGCAGGGTCTTACACGGCCACATTGAGTAACATCTAATGATGAAATGCTCCTCAAGCCACATGGATGCTGACTTTCTCCCAGCAGATGTTTCATTGCAGACATGGGCTGATCCTGTGTGTCATTCGTTCTTCCTGTCCAAGAAGCCATCCACATGGTTCAAAAGGTCTCACATGTAAGAATGCACAACATCCTGTACTTGCACTTTCTCTTCTGAGGCCTTGTTGGAACATGCCTGTGTCTTCATGACAGCTCGGCACATGCATTGGAAGGCACCTATTGACACACCAACATAATACTACATCAAAAACAAAGCATATGAGATTTGGGAGACATAAACTGAAAGATGAATATTTAATACAGCACACAGTGATTGAAACTGTTCACTCATTTAAGCCGCTGGTTATATGGGTAGATCCAGCTATGAGTTTTTCTAATCATATCAACCATTGGTTAATGACAGTTATAGAACTATAGGTTGCATAAAAAGATTTATAGAGTCTAGGAAATCAAAAATGATAAAGTCATTGTTTATTAGTTACGTTAGACATAAACCTCAGTATGGGATAACAATATGGAAACCTTCTAAGAAACAAGCATGAGTAAACTGGAAAGAGTACAGTGGAAATATATCAAGGGCATCTGTGGATGTGAATTCTGAACTTGTAAAGTGTTTCTTACAGATATATAAGAGGAGATCTAATTCAGGTATATAGGGCATTTAGAGACAACTACCTCTGGGAAATGTTTGGGGTTATCAACATGTACTAGAGAATCAGACATCCTATGTAGAGGATTCTATAGGAATGAAAAGTGTACTAATTGGTTCTCTGACAGAGTAGCTGATGCATGGAACAGACTACCAAATTACATTAAAGCAAGTACTAGTTTAGATATTTTTAAGAACAGTCTGGACACATATTATGGTAACAAGTGTTTTGGTATATTGGCAAGGTAGAAGGGCATTAATGGCCATGCATGAAATATTTGTATGTATGTATGTATGCATGTATGTATGTAACATCAGGAGGAGTGGGACATAAGGCCACCTCTGAACACCTCTACCAATACTCCTGTGTGGTACCTCGCCTTCATGATGGCCATGGGTAGACTTAGCCAGCTTTGCATCTGGGCTAACTACCCCAATCAACTGTGTCACCTTCAACCTGTCCTATCTCTGAGGGCTCCATGTCATTGGTATGAGTAGGCATACTGACTGTGTCCTAAGATGGGCAGGGGATGTGACCGTTGCAACCTCAGTGTCATCCTGACATTTTGAACCCCAAGACAGTGCCTTATCATCACTACCATCATCATCAGAGGCTACAGATACTCTGACATCAGGTGGTAGGAGTTCCACAATGCCAGTGTCAGTAACTCTAGATGCAAATACAATTAAAAAGCAACTACAGTGTATTCATAAATCTACTTTATATACAGTAATAATAAAAAACATGTGCAGTCTTGCATGCAAAATCAGTGCCAGATGTGCTTAGACAGAAGAAGTGGAGAAGAATGACAGATGATAAGTATCACAATGCAGAAAGCAATCCACTTTACATCCTGTTAACAAGAAATATATTAAAGAAAAATAATCTCTCCCGTTTCTTTCTCCATCAACCTCTCTCTTTCTCAGTCTTTCTCCACAGTCCTCTCATTCACTCTGTCTATATCTATATACATATATTTACGATCACACACACACACACACACACACACACACACACACACACACACACACACACACACACACACGCGCACACACACACACACACACACACACACACATATATATATATATATATATATATATATATATATATTATATCTATCTATCTATATATATATATATATATATATATATATATATATATATGTTGTTGTGTCGTCACCACAGCGAACTCGTCTGCTAATGTTTGGTAGTGGATTTTTACGTGCCGGTTACCAGTGTCTTGCTGTGATATATATATATATATATATATATATATATATATATAAAATATGTATATCTACACACACACACACACACACACACACACACACACACACACACACACACACATATATATATATATATATATATATATATATATATATATATATATATATATATATATATATATATATATATATATATATATATATATATATATATATATATATCTATATATATATATATATATATATATATATATATATATATATATATGTTGTTGTGTCTTTGCTAATGTTTGGTAGTGGATTTTTACGGTTACCAGCCCTGGCGCTCACACAGAGAATCGAATGGGGCGTATATATATATATATATATATATATATATATATATATATATATATATATATATCTACACACACACACACACACACACACACACACACACACACACACACACACACACACACACACACACACACACACACACACACACACACACACACACACACACACACACACACACACACACACACGCACACACACGTCTAATGGTTTGTTATATGACATACCTGGAAGTTAAGCAGTAGACACACTTTGGCTGTCCCCCACCTTAGGACCAACATCAGTAACTCTTTGGCAGTCTCCTGATGAGCTCTCTGGATCTCTGACGGTGGACGGGAACTCCTCTCTCTGAGTCAGAGTCAGTAGTAGTTTGTAATAGGATCACCACTATCAGTCATCCTTTACCAGTCTATTGCACCTGCCCTATGATTTGCATTTTTAATCATATCACCGGCACAACATATTATCTTCTGGGAATCCCACACACGTCCTCCAACTGCATTAATGTCATTGGCTATCTGCTTCCAGATATGGTCGTGAAAGGAATTGTCAGCTTGATCCGCATCTAACTGTCATGATCAATGTTTCAGTAGTGCCTAGAAAGTAACTTTATTCTCTGCATCTTTGTATGGAGTTTTACATGGACCAGATGTCTTGGGTGTCATTGTCCTCTATGAAATGAAACTTGGGAATTAAGACAAAAGTGTGAGTGTTAATGAAAGAAATATGTATGACTTTATTTTGACATCACCCACAAAATTACCTCTACTCTCTCTTTCCCCATTGCTAACTTAACTTACCTTACCCCCTCTTCCTCTACACATACTCCCCTGAGGTTACACTCATACTTTTTTCACATCTATTCCTACTATTCCCTCTATCACACCCTCCCCTTCTCTACTCATACTATCATATGCCTTCACCAATATAATTATCATATTTCATAACCTCTAGAATAATAATAATTATTATGATAATCATATGTTATGTAAATAATGCTGCAGCATCCTATTGTCAGGCTTTCTATGTAATTTATGATTGAACAATATGACTTTATTATATCTGTTGAGTTTTTATTCTGACAAACTAATGTGTAGTTTTCAAATTTTTTACTTGAATGTTATGACTTTATTATGACTGTCTATTTTTTCATTCTGTTGGTCATGCATATCTGGAGCTTTTCTCCCTCGGCCTCTGCTGAAAATGGGTACCTCGTGACCCAGTCAGAGTTTCCAGGTAAGCAAATGCCAAATAAATAAATGAAACGTGTAAGGGTCTCTAGGAGTACACACAAAAGTAATACAGAGATATAACACCCCCAACAAAAAAAGTGAATGAAAAGCACAGAGAAAAGTCTGTAAGGATAACAACAACTGTATAACTCCATACTAAATAGACATTACAAAGATATTTTTACTTAATTAAAAATGAATTGGACAACCACTTGTGTTGATGGCAGACAGATATATATATATATATATATATATATATATATATATATATATATATATATATATATATATATATATATCCCTAACTGGGATAAGCCAAAAGACACAACAACATACACACACACATAGGCTTAGCATATTTGTTGAACTACCAGTATAAACTCCCCTGACATTGGTAAGACTGGTATAACTAATTTTTGCAGCAAGTGTTCAGATTCTCCCAGAATTGTTTTTATAATGGTAGGTAACATTTACATGATAATAAACTTTTTCATTAAAACAAATAACTTATATGCATGGCTATGACACCAGCAATAGGCAAGCAATGCAGACAGCAAACAATGTATTCTAAAATTTAATACATTTTTGTTGTGTTGTGTCTTTCGGCTTTTCCCGGTTAGGGGTTGCCACAGTGGAACTCCGGTCTGCTAATGATTGGTAGTTGATTTTTTTTACATGCCGAGTTACCAGCCCTGATGCACAACCTTCAATGAAGGTACACCCATTCATGCATGTCTCCACATAGAAGACGCTCTAGCTGAGAATCGAACCGGACAGCGTCTTACTGTGAGGTGACAATGCTACCGCAGCATAATTTCAAAAAAATCAGTCTGAAACAGTAACATACCTTTACAGAAAATCAATTCTGAAAGTGAACAAACGTATTGCAAGTCAAACAGTATTACTGAAAAGTGTGTGGTTCCCGTCTCCCTTACTTAGATACAAGTGCCTTACTTACATAATTATCTTATATATTGAAAATTCATCCCTGTGAGCATGCTGAATATGAAAACTGGGTGTGAACTCCTTAGTATTCGTGAATGCCACAATCTGCACTTAGTGGTTTAAAGGTAAATGTGGTGTAAGGGCCTACATGATTTCAGACACATATCCTATCAGTACAAGAATGAACAGTGAGAAGTAACACTTGCTAAGGGATTGCCAGTATGAATGATTATTGTTATTGCAGGAATAATTAAGTTTTTCACAGTCCTGCTATGTGATGTATGACTAAGGGAATGTCAGGGAGAATAGAGTTTAAAAAAATTATGGCATTGCATTGACTAACTTGGAAAGAAATCCTTTCTAACATTTGTATTACTGAATACTTATTATCCAATTGTGCAAACAAGTTGTTGTCTGCAATTCCTATACAGTACATAACAGTTAAATAATTAAAACACATATCAAAATAAATGCAAATTGCATTCCATTCATGTCACTAGCACAAAAAGAGGAATAATGCTAACATAAGAAAGGTCAGACAAAAACTGTATTATTGAAAACTATGTGTGCTATTAGCTTAACTGTTGCATATATACCATTCATTTACATTTCAACTGGGAATTTACAAAAAAAACAACTGTAAGAAAAGGTTTATGTTGGACCTTTAATGTAAAGTAATACAATGTCAGCTTCTGAGTACATGTAAGCTAATTTTTCTTCTTCATAAATCTGTCTGTTGTCTATGGCAAATAGTGAAAATAGTCTGGAATGTGTCATGTTCATGCCATGCTATCAAGGCTCAAATCTAGATTTGGTGTTGCTTGTGCACAATAAGTAATGCTCATATATTCATCTAATAAGTCAGCCAAAGTTGAGAAAACAGCAGAAAGAGATACTATATATATATATATATATATATATATATATATATATATATATATATGTATTTATGTATGTATATTGGTATCATACTTTGTGCTCTGATTGGCATTGTGCAATAAGGAACTGCTGTTGTCAGTAGAAGTGAACAAAGCATCACTTCTGAAGGCAAAAAATTAACATTTTAAGAAAATGCACCTGTCAGCTTCCTCTACCTGTGCCACAATGTGTAAGTGCAGTGAGCTTAGAGAAAGAAAACAAGTAACACAGGATCTCATTACAGTTTACACATAATTTTAATGAGTGGTTCAGAATAACTATTTGCACATTTTTGTCTATGAATATGCTGTTGTTGGAAACTTAGCTTTTCTCACTGTTACTAACAACATGCGATATTCAAGAAGTGAAATATGGCATTTCATAAATTGCAATAACACAAAAGCTGTAACACGACATGTGGAAAACTCTATTACATGTGACGGATTACATCAACATATCTCTCAAGTAGTAATCCTGTCAGAAAGGGATTTCCTTTCAAATGATAATATCAACTGCTATCTCCTTTCACATTACCTGCAACTACTAAAGCTCCTGATAATATGTGACAGAAGTTAAGTTCTGATGTGGCAAGGAGATGTGAAAAGGCTGAATGCCCCAATTTAATGCACAAAGTGCCCTGGTCATTGCTAGATGTACCCTTTGATTGCTTTCATTTCCCTTTCAATGTTTACATTTTTTTTTTCCTTTTGCATTTGTACACTTGGCAGGGTGCAATAATTGTTCAGGGCCAAAGGCGAAACTGAAAAATGTAATTTGGGCTACCTTCTGTAATACAAATGAGCCTGGCACCATTGTGCGGCCATCAGAATTCTGCACAGTACTGAGTGAAGAAAATGTACCTGTCAGCTAAAAATCTTTGTGGCACAAGCTGTAAACACATTGAGTAGGGATTAAAAGCAGAAGTGCTGGGGGTTCAAATCTTTAGTAAGGATAGTTTTGCTTATGGTGTCAGATAAAGTATTGGCACACGTTTTGAGATATGAATTCAGCACCCTAGGTCTGTGTATTAAATGCTGAATATTTTAACTATAGTACTTGTCAATTGTTGTTAGCAATGTTTTTGTTGTGTGGAACTAAGCTATTCTTCCTTTGAATAACAACATTTGCTATGCACGATGTCAGTGCGAGAACAGATATTTACTAGCATGATGACTGCTGACATATGTAGAATATATTATAGATTACTTATCCATATAGCCTAGTTATCAGTCATGACAGTGATACATTTCCTTTCAAAGTATGACACTATGACTTCTATATGGTATGTCACAAATGAGATGATAATAGTTTTCTGTGTGCTCCTTTCTGAAAAATGTATAGTATTGAATCTTTGATGATGTGTAATAGAAATGCAAGTTTTGATGTGATAAGCTAATGTTCAAAGTATTATTGACAGGTTGTATTTTTTAATTAAAATTGTATATCTTTGTTAATTTGTTGGCTTTTGCATTTGTGTGCAACTTGGCAGTGAGCAACAACATTTCATGTATGAAGGCAAAAAAATAAAAAAATATATATTGGATGTCTTTGGTAGCACAAATAAGCCTAGTGCAGTTGGACTGCTCTCAGGACTATGGATAGCACTGAGTGAAGAAAACATACCTGCTGCTTAACAATCTCTATGGGACAAGATGTTAAGTGCAGTGAGGTTAAAGAAAAAGGGCAAGTACTACAGAGTTCAAATCCAGTTTACAAATATTTTTACTGATGGCGTCAGAATGACATTTATCACAATGTTTTGTTTAGGACTGTAACAGTATAAAGAAATGAGTATCATAAATCTGATTTTTGCAACACCGTTATCATTAATGCTCGCTGTATAAGTCTAATATCATGAGTGTAAATTATGTTAACCATGACAATGATGAGGATAGCTAATTAAAAATTCTCTTGCAATGGTATGACAAGCATGATCCTTTTGTTATAACTACTATGACCCATCGCATGTAAGTATGCGTTTAGAGCAGTATGTCATAAGAAGACTGTATGGAAAATACCCCAAAATGTATTACTCAGGCCATGCAGCTCCATACCACTGAAATGCATTTACAACCACAAATAACACTTCTTAGATAGAACTCCAGGACCATTAGTAGTTCAAGTCACACTCATACAGACATCTCTTAAGTACATCTCCATTCATTTAGAAAACTGCATATCTCAAATGAGCACGTAGAAAGGAAGTTCTATTATGGTGTTAACAGTTTATAAGCAAAGGTTAACATTTTGTACTTGTTTTTCTCATGACTTTATTTCCTAGATGGTCATATTAAATTTGAAGAGTGTGTAACTCCCAACAGCCTAATATGTCACAAGTTATACCATTTTATATCCAACCAAAAATGATTATAAGAAACAAAAAATAAACATGTCAGTGTTTAACATTTGAAAATGTGTAAATCGGGTGGGCATCACACATGGCCACATCTCACTGCCATATTTCCTGCCTTCATTGTTTTGGGATGTAGTCATTGCCAATATGTCTGCCAAGCCATTTTTGTGCTTTCAATTGTACAAATACAGCTGGCAAAGCTGTGTGTCTTTGCTCACAGGCTGTTACATGCAACATCTTAATTGGTCCCAAATTCAGATACTTAGCTCTAGCTTGAATTCTGTAGACATGGCTGGTGAAGGTGAGGATGTGCTCCATTTAGAGCACAAAAGTGTGATGTTGAGGAGTCCAGGATTTATATGGCACTCCTTGTCAAATGCTACAGCCATAGGCTGATTCAGGTGGATTATACTGGGTCTCAGTATACAGCTAAGATTTGGAATAGCTTGGCCAAGGCAGTATCCAGTGCAACTGGAATTCCAGCACTAGGAAACACCGTCACCATTAGAGTGACATGAAGAAGCATAAGCAGAACCTCCTAAGCCAATGGGAGGATACATTTAAGACTGTAAACACACCTCAGTTGTGAAAGTATAGTGACCCATCACCAGTTAATAGTATAGCATAGATTAGCCAGCCAATACAGTTATTCATTATGCTTTAGAATAGTGAGGCACATCAGGAGAAAACTGCTCGCCCCAGAGAGGCATGGGGTAAGTATGCATTAGGTATGAATGCATGACTCATAATACTTTTCAGGCTATCAGTCTGTATCAGCTTGAGCAGGCATACCTGCAACCTAGTTGTGCATGGGTTTTATTCCCAGAAGTAGAAATTAGTTTTATTAAGGGATAATATGTATAAAATATTAACTATAATACTGAATGACATTAACAATTTAACGCTGTCACTGCAATTATTAACTTGGAAACATATATCCAACATGTCATAGTCACATAAAAGTTTACATTTCTCATATCATTTCACTGAGATTGATTTATTTTATAACACATTAATACCCTCACAACTTATCTGGATGTGTCATATTTGTTTATGTATCGAAATGATAAAATAATGTGACATATCATTGATCTCATTGTCTGTTTTATCTCCCCCTACCATCTCTCTCTCTCTCTCTCTCTCTCTCTCTCTCTTTTTAATTGTTTTTCTTTTGGTATACATTGCTACTTAAACCAAACTGGCTATCAGTACAGGTAGCAATACTGACCACTGGATTTGGCCCACTATACCTCCACATGTGGCTGTGTTGGTATCACCACAAGCAGCGAAGACACCCAGCACATCTGGGTGACAACCTTTCAGTGTTGTCCCCAAAACTTCTGCTTTACCTGGTCCACCTGCATCAGATAGCTCTGATGCAGCTGCTGTTGCAGTGGTACCCTCTGGGAGCAGAAGTGGTGGAGGTGCTAATTTTGTCACCCATCATGAGCTGACAGGGCTGGTGGAGGACGTAAATCAGCAGACATGAAAAGATTTCACATCAGCTTGCCAAACTGATGCCTTATCCAGCACTGACCCAGGAAACGGACACAGGAGCCAGTACAGGAGCCAGTGCTGACAGTTCTGAGTGTGAAATCTAGAGTCTCACTGTTCTCAAGATGAATGCAGATGCACTTTCGATGTCTTCTACCTATCTACAGTCATGGTCTCCTCAATCTTTTCTTCTTTTGTGTCCATCACCAACCCTGTCTGTGTTGTATGTCCTGCATGTCTGTGCCTGCTACATAATCTACCCTACCTTCCTGACCATCTTATTTTGAAGCGCAATCCTCAACATTCCTCTTTCCACCAATAAAATAAATAGAAATGACAGCCCATACATTGCTGTCAACGTCAGCTATATGTCTACAGTGTTATTCTGTTGTTGTCACTTCTACAACATTATTCACTTGTTGCTATCCATCCTAAGTATGGTCATTTTCCAAATTCATCAAATTCTGTGTACAATACTACATTTATGTAGTGAAGAAGTGGGTAGCTATGGTGCTCTCCCACCACCATTCTGCAAATTCTATATTCTTTGCCCTGTGCCCTCCCCTTGCTTGTCCCCATTTTCATCACTATCCTATTAAACCCTTTTCACACATTTGATTGAGTTAAAAGATAGAAACACACACAACACACATGGCCAGAGATGGCCCATCAAAAAGTCTTCACTTTTTGTTTTCAGCATTTGCTTTCAGCTTGCATCATGCTAAGTGACGGTGAATTCTGTGTCATATCCTATGACAAAAAATGGTGAGTTTTTTCCATTACCTGCACTAGTTTGGCTATCTTCACATAAATATGCTTAAACACACACATATATCTCTTTGTGTGTCTCTATCACTATCTCCATATCTCTCCTTCTTTCAACCTCCTGTGAGATCAATCTTTCTATTCAGCATTTCCACAATGGCTGGCACTGAGCAGCACCTGTTACTTATGCGAAATGGCATTACACAGATGATGGCAAAATCATTTAAGTTTTTGCCTTTGGCTGCATTAGTCTGATGCCCATTGAGCTACTGTGCTTAGATTCACTGTGCTATGTAAAGACGAGATGATATTTATTAGGCTGCTGGATGTAATGTACAGCTTAAGGGATTTTACAATTGTCATGACTGCAATGAAGACTAATGCATACATTCTGCTTTGCTTCAGTCTGTTGTCAAATTATTTAAATTTATGAAGTATGACTTCATATGTGCCGTGCCGAGATATTGCTCAGGTCTTTAGATTGCTTATTCTGCATTGTGAAGGTTCAAATCCAGACGTATGTATGAGTGTTATTGAAAGGGTATTGTATGACTATTTTGTGTGCAATGGCTGGCTACAGCATTTATTAACACACTATGATTCTGCTGCTTTATTAACCTGCTTGTTCCCTATTGTGAACACTTTCTTGTACAGATCATGACACAATAATTATGATGACAAACCTAAGAGTAACATAACACAAATTTGCAGAAATGGTCCATAAGCAAAACTCTTCCTATATCTATCTTTGTCTCAAAATCTCTCTTTCCCCCTTTTGTGTCATTATTTTTTGTCTTCAGCTTTTAAGGGGAGCTTAGCATCAAGCATCAGTGCTGACTGATGTTAAATGATGTTTCCCATCTTTTAGCAAAAGCTGAAGATTTTTATTTCAACTGCAGTACAACAGTTGTCATTGTGCAAATGTGCTTAGCTCCCACTCAAGAGAAACAATAACACTAACATCTTCTCAGAAACACACTGATGAGTTCATCCTGCTAAAAGTGCACTCTCTGCCTAAAGAAGTGAGATTTCTTCTATGGTGCATGCAGTTGAGATTGTGCTATGTAAATTGCATAGCCTAAATAACTGGGTGGTTCAGATATAATAGTGCTTAACTTATGTGTGGCTCTCATGTCAGGTAAGCATAGCTTTATCAACATATCTGGTGAATCCAGTCTCATTCAGAAGAAATCCTTACAAAAGTGTATTTTCTCCCTGTAGAAATAAGACTTCTTCTGTGGCATGTGTAGTTGATACTGTGGCCAGTAGACTGTGTAACCTAGGTAGGGGGTGATTCACATGCAACAGTGGTAAACTTGTGTGTGTGTGTGTGTGTGTGTGTGTGTGTGTGTGTGTGTGTGTGTGTGTGTGTGTGTGTGGTTCTAGTGACAGGTAAGTATAGCTTCAGCAGCTAATGCACTGTGTATACTTCCATTCAGGAGTAACATTTACATTGAGATAGGCCTTCCATCCATACTTTTAACACAAACATCTTCTCTGGAACACACTGATGAGGTCATCCTGACAAAAGTGCAGTCTCTACCTGTTGACATCAGACAATGTATGGTGCATGTAGTTGATACTGTGCTCTCTAGAGTGTGTGACTAGATAGGTAGGTGACTCAAATCCAGAATTACTTAAATAGTGTGTCTGTGTGTACTGTTATGTACAATTGCCCCTATTACAACACCTGTTATGTATATTGACTATACATTTCTAGCGTCAACAGGCAAAACCCAGTTTTGGAAATGCACTGATTAGATTATGCTTTAAAAAATGCATTCTCTCACAGTTGCAGTACAACTTGTCCTGTGCCACTGGCTGTTAGTACTGTGTTTTCTAGATTCTCTAGCTAAATAAGTAGGTGGTTTGAAGATATATAGGATGTATTGCTATTGAGTGTTATTGGGAACTTCCCCCACTTTCTTTCCTTTTTAGCAGAATCATCACTCTATTAAACAATGGTGATGTTATCCATTCAAATCTGCACTGTCATGACTGTAAAACAATATCTCTTGCAGTGCTTATGATTCATGAAATGTCTCTAGTGTGTAATCTTAGTGAGGTAGTCAGTTCTAATCCAGCCATTACTCCTTAGATTCAGTTGTGTCACTACAACTGTGAATGTACATGTAGGTAACAATGGTAACACCCACCTGTCTGCTGTGTACATGTATAACTAGTGATTCTTCTTACAAGAATTTCAGTATATTTTTTTCACAGGCAAATGCTTTGTTTAACAGTAACAATGGTAATTTGATAACATTTGCCATTTCTAATATTAGTTTTAAGCCTTCTCTTCCGGCATGTGGAACTGAGAAAATCTTCAGCATGCTGTTGCATTAGGAAGCCGTGGTTTCAAATCTGTGATTATCAGCACATTGACTACAATTGGGATTTTACTGTCACAATGACAACTCCATTAGGAATTATGTGTGTTTGGGTGTATGTAGCATTATGAAGAACTGTGTGACAGTGAGAGAGATCACACCACTCTTTTAACCATATTACAAGCACACATATATCTTTATATAAGATGACATAATGCTTTCAAATATACATATATCTCACAATTGTAGAAAGACTTCTCCTGTGGCATGTCCAGTCTTCACAATATCATGTGGTTGCATAGTTAGGTGTTTAAAACCTACAGTGACTGCCTATAATCATTGTGTGGCAGTATACTGCTATGTAAGACTGACATCCACCACAACTGTTCAGTTACAGTGGGAGAAGCGTCCTCATCCCATTTACCTCAAATGACTGGTTTGCAGCACTGTCATATGATGTAATGACTTTATATAATTGGAGTGTCAGAGATATGTTAAGACTTCCACTACGACATGTGTGATTACTACACACTCTGTTAGTCTGTGGAATTACATATGCATCTGTTTGATTCTAGGGAAGGATAAAATTATGTGAGTGTACTGACATGACACAACCACCATTGCATCAAGTTATTTGTATACATTTTTTGTTGGACAAACAACTTTAATCATACTTGATGATTTCATGGCAATGAAAAAGATGTTCTCAGATTCTTGTGTTGTGAGTGCTCCTGTGGCACATGTATTTAGTTCTGACTTGGATAGCATACCTACACAGCTTAGCTGTGGTTTTATTCTGGGACTGTGTGTGTAAAGACAATGTGGGTGGAAACATTGGCTTGTCCAAGAAGCACTGATATTGGTCTGTGCACAGCTGTGGGACCATTAACATAACTTCCAACTTTTCAACAGTCTGACAAGGTATTATTGGATAAATTAACATCAGAAGTCCTTTCTTACTTCACATCTTAATTGTTGTTATTTCTGTCAAGCTCCAGTACTATCTCCTGTGGAAGATGCAGCAATACAGAGCCCTGTTGAGTCTGTAGTATGATAGGCAGGGGTTTGAATCAGGTAACATCCGTCTGTCAGATAACTGTGTCAGACAGGAATGGCCTAGGCAAAGGAGGTATTTATGGCAAAGTCAGACGGCAACCATTTTAAGGTTTCATACCCTAGGTTAGAGGATCCATACAAATTACAATAGGCAAATGATGTAATCCATTCAAGGATGTTCTTTGTGACACAACCAATATGCCTGTTTCTATGGCATCCATGGTTGATAAATTTCTCTCTGTGTTCTCCCTTGACATGTGTGAGTCTGTCAAGATGCAAATGCTGATTATGTTGTTTACAGGCATTATATATTTTCCAAATAATAATGGTCTGCATTGCATATCTTCATACAAATGTATGTATTACTGTTTTTATTTTGTTCACACTTGAGAGCTTTATAGGACATGTGAGCTTCTATAACAGTTCTTATTGTGTGGCATGCTGCAAGATCATTAGAAAGTGTTATAACATTTTCTGCTGTGCTTTTCTTTTTCAGTTGAATTTATGGTACTCTTTTTTTAATTATTTGTGAGCATGCCTAGTATAATGATGTAGTAGATGTGTGTGCCATGCAGCAAAGAGAACAATAATTACAGAATGTCATGAGATCACACCACTCTTTTAACCATATTACAAGCACACATATATCTTTATATAAGATGACATAATGCTTTCAAATATACATATATCTCACAATTGTAGAAAGACTTCTCCTGTGGCATGTCCAGTCTTCACAATATCATGTGGTTGCATAGTTAGGTGTTTAAAACCTACAGTGAGTGCCTATAATCATTGTGTGGCAGTATACTGCTATGTAAGACTGACATCCACCACAACTGTTCAGTTACAGTGGGAGAAGCGTCCTCATCCCATTTACCTCAAATGACTGGTTTGCAGCACTGTCATATGATGTAATGACTTTATATAATTGGAGTGTCAGAGATATGGTAAGACTTCCACTGCCGACATGTGTGAATAATACACACTCTGTTAGTCTGTGGAATTACATATGCATCTGTTTGATTCTAGGGAAGGATAAAATTATGTGAGTGTACTGACATGACACAACCACCATTGCATCAAGTTATTTGTATACATTTTTTGTTGGACAAACAACTTTCATCATACTTGATGATTTCATGGCAATGAAAAAGATGTCCTCAGATTCTTGTGTTGTGAGTGCTCCTGTGGCACATGTATTTAGTTCTGACTTGGATAGCATACCTACACAGCTTAGCTGTGGTTTTATTCTGGGACTGTGTGTGTAAAGACAATGTGGGTGGAAACATTGGCTTGTCCAAGAAGCACTGATATTGGTCTGTGCACAGCTGTGAGACCATTAACATAGCTTCCAACTTTTCAACAGTCTGACAAGGTATTATTGGATAAATTAACATCAGAAGTCCTTTCTTACTTCACATCTTAATTGTTGTTATTTCTGTCAAGCTCCAGTACTATCTCCTGTGGAAGATGCAGCAATACAGAGCCCTGTTGAGTCTGTAGTATGATAGGCAGGGGTTTGAATCAGGTAACATCCGTCTGTCAGATAACTGTGTCAGACAGGAATGGCCTAGGCAAAGGAGGTATTTATGGCAAAGTCAGACGGCAACCATTTTAAGGTTTCATACCCTAGGTTAGAGGATCCATACAAATTACAATAGGCAAATGATGTAATCCATTCAAGGATGTTCTTCGTGACACAACCAATATGCCTGTTTCTATGGCATCCATGGTTGATAAATTTCTCTCTGTGTTCTCCCCTGACATGTGTGAGTCTGTCAAGATGCAAATGCTGATTATGTTGTTTACAGGCATTATATATTTTCCAAATAATAATGGTCTGCATTGCATATCTTCATACAAATGTATGTATTACTGTTTTTATTTTGTTCACACTTGAGAGCTTTATAGGACATGTGAGCTTCTATAACAGTTCTTATTGTGTGGCATGCTGCAAGATCATTAGAAAGTGTTATAACATTTTCTGCTGTGCTTTTCTTTTTCAGTTGAATTTATGGTACTCTTTTTTTTAATTATTTGTGAGCATGCCTAGTATAATGATGTAGTAGATGTGTGTGCCATGCAGCAAAGAGAACAATAATTACAGAATGTCATGAGATCTGTCTTTTCGTTTCTTTTTCTTGGTGAGGACCTTAATTGAATTATCTTCTGTAATGTTGGCTTTGCCAATGAACGTGTGAAGTTAGTGACCTGTGGGTGAAGGATAGCAACATCCAGGCTAGTGTACATTTGGTACATGTGCAATGTAAATGTACAAGGGGTCACATTAATGCTTCACAAGGGCATGTTTTATGTTATTGTACTATTGTACAGTTCTTAATATTGTTATTCACAAGTTAACTGTAATACACCTCATTCAAACTGGTACTTTAATACACTCATTCAAATCAGTATGTATGATGTGGCTCTTACACTGGGAAGGACACACTTCATATCATTTTTTACATTAACACAAATTTGTCATAGTCACAAATAATTGTAGCCTGGCAGTTGCTACTTTTTTATTATTTATTTATTATTTATTTCAGTTTGATTACCGGGGAAGTCCACTGGGCCAAGAAGTGCCCATTTTCAGTGGAGGCCCAGGGAGAAAAGCTCCGCAAGCAATACAATGAAACATGGTTACATAAAGTTAATGGTATAATACAAGAGTAAGATTCATACAGTCAGGAAATACATTTACATAAAATGTGCATAATGAGCAAGCATAATAAAGCAATACAGTGCAGAGAAAAAATAACGATAATACATAGATGTGAAAAGGTTTTTTTTTTTTTTTTTTTTTTTTTTTACAGACTGAAAAAAGTTGGAGTCAGGAGAAAGTTAGAAAAGTCAGGAAAAGCTTGGGGGTAGAGAGGAGCAGGAAATGGAGAGCTCACGGAAAGAGATCCCTGGAAATTATATCTGGTGAGAGCAGGAACATTTCCATTTGGATGACAGGTATTTGAGAAGTAGGGTCTTGAAGGATTTGGAGTTAGGTATAGTCCTAAGAGAAGGAGGGAGGGAGTTCCATTTTTTACCTAGAGAGAAGGAGAGTAGAAGTTGGCCGGCAGGACGTTTAGGTTTGTGGATTGAGATAAGGTTTTGGTGTTCAGATCTCAGAGATCTGTTTGGGGTGTATGGTGGAAGGATGTTTATTAAGGCAGGGCATGAGTCTGGGTAGAATATTAGTTTGTGAGCGGTGGTTAGTTGGAGATAGTCCAAGTGGTTAGGAAGTTCAAGCCAATTTAGAGATTGAAAGGTAAGGCAGTGGTGAGTTGAGGTTTTGGATTTGGTTGCGAATTTAGAGATCTTATTATAGCAAGTGTCAAGTTTTGAGATGTTGGAAATAGACAGATTGGTTAAAAGAGGGGCTCCATAAAGAAGAGAGGGTAGAAGGTATGTAATTGCCAGGGTGTGCCTAGAGGAGGTGGAAAGAAATTGGTTGTTTCTGTAGAGCATACCTAACTTTTGGTGGGTTTTCTTTATGTTTTGTTGAATGTGGAGATCGAATTTTAGGTGTTTGTCTATGGTAATGCCGAGTAGTTTAGCGGAAGGCACTACTTCTATAGCAGTGTTGGTTTGGCTGAGGACTTTGAAGGAATCTTTGTCAAAGGATGAGGAAACTCTGGAAGGGGTAAAAATTAGAAATTTGGATTTATTAGAGTTGAGGGAGAGGTGGTTTTGGTGCATCCAGTTCTCTGTGGTGGAAAAGGCCATTTGTGTTTTAGTCTGGAGTTCAGAAATGTTAGAGGCAGCACAAACTAAGGTGGAGTCATCAGCGTATTGGATGACTGTGGTGTCAGGTATGACAGAGTGTAGATTATTTATAAAGATGTTGAAGAGCATGGGTCCGAGAATGGACCCCTGGGGAACACCGGTAGGTGTGGGCAAGAAGGAAGAGGTAGAGTTCATCCATCTGACAGCTTGAGATCTTTCAGATAGGTAACTGGAGAACCAGGAAAGAGTATTTGGGGAGAGATTAAGGTTGGTGAGATGAAAGAGTAGGTGTGTATGGGAGATGGTGTCAAAGGCTTTAGAAAGATCTAGTAGTACTGTGGATACAAGGAGTCCAGAGTCTCGGGCTCAGTTGACTGTTTCAAGGAAGGATAGTAAGGCAGTAATGGTGCAGTATGCCCATTAATTGATGTCTTAACAGAATACTCCTGGCATGTACTTTTATTTTACTCATGTTTTGTGTGGGCTGCCTGTACATTTGTGATATACACAAAAATACATCTTAAGCATATTGAGATACATCATGACATTCAGAAACACACCCTTTTGTCATGGGATGGACCACACTTGACTTGTACATTGATTTATGTGCATTTTTTTGCATATACCATATTAGCATGACACATTGTGCATGTATGTATGTCACTTCTACTAGAGTTATACAAATGGTAATATATATATATATATATATATATATATATATATATTTATATATATATATATATATATATATATATATATATATATATATATATATATATATATATATATATATATATATATATGGATTCGTACCACTTCACTGAAAGACCATTTCACTGACACCCATTTCACTGAGACCAAATCACCTAAAGTTCATTTCACTGAAAGTTCATTTCACCTAAAACTCATTCCACTGACAAGTAGTATTCTAAGGCAAGTCAAAGGTATATGTCCTTTTCCCCACTCTAGTGCGATCCTGGTGGTAGCACATATAGTTAGGGAGGTGTATCATTATTCTGTAGATATCTTGCTCAGTGTAATACCTATGTGTATCTGTCATGTCTGTCAGTACTTTTCTAACTATATATATATATATATACATACACAGCATGCATTAACACTCACTAACCTTCTGCCATTGACAACAATGGTGTCGCTTAAAAATGTTTTATTTCATCACTTAATACTATCATTGGAATGATTGCACAGGTGTTTGTGATTCTTCCCCATATTTCCTCATTATCACAGATGTGTACACTGCCATAACAACCATCAGTATTGTTTATTAAGTACACATGCGGCAATGCCAGCCTCAGAATTCTTTAATCTGCATGTGTGTTGCAACATTAATCATGTGGATGTAATTTATTACCATTAACCACTCTCACAGTATACATTCCAATGAAAGCCTAGCTTGATACACCTGTCACACATGTGTAGCTAGGCACTGTCAATACAATCATGTGAGTGACACAAATATTAATGATCATGCTGCAAAATGTGTACTGCAACTATACATTTAGGCTTTATGAGTGTAATTATACTCATGTTTATCATTTTCATTAATATACAAGACAAGCTTGAGTAATACATGTTTAAATGGTTTACAGGTTGCAGAATGGCACCCTATCAAAAATATCAAGATTGAAATGAGGTTGTTGAAATAGTAATATACTGACCTAGACAATCTTGAATGGCTAGCAAAGGAATGTAGGTAAATGTTCAAGCATCTGATCTCTGCATTCTTCAATTAGCGTCACAAATACATTAACACAAGTTGACGTGATACTGTACCAGCAATGAAAGTACAACAAGTGTGTTGACAGAAATGTACATCAGATCACTTAAAGTGATACTAACTAATACTGCAAGTAGACACTGGATCTTCAAAAGTCAACCTTAACAATAACGATTTTCCATGTGATTTTTTTTCAGAATAGCAATTACGGCATTGTCTAGTTTAGCGGATTACAACATTATGGACACAGAATCATTTGCATTTGTACCTGGTGATATTGGGAGAATATATCACATGACCTCATTACAAAAAGGCAAACACTTCTGTCGACAGCTATGGCATATAGAAAGTACTGGTGTTGTACTAGGAAAGGGAAGCATGAGTGCAAGCTAGATGTGTTACTGTACTGATTGTAGGAGGTCAGCGGTTCAAAAAGAGCTCACCTCATTTTTCTGCTCCAGAGCCAATTGAGGTTGAGTGTGCAAAGCACTTGAAGTTATCAAAAGATGTGCTTCAAATTCAGTTGAAGACCTTTGTAAGATTATATGTGAAGCATTAGCTACTACTTCTGCCTGTGTACTGAATCAATTACCAAACAGTTCTGCACTGAAGCAGACAATAAATATATTAGACAGAGGAAGAGACAGGAAATATTTAGTAACTTGCATAATTTAAGGAATCTTACAGCTGAAATGCTACCTGTTAAAACGGAACATTTTTAATTAGACATAGCACAAAAAACTCATCTTGCCCTAATACTGTAATAACAACTGAAGAAAACTTATGTATGCTATACCCTACAGAGATGTTACATTTTCAGTTAGTATGAGGGAATGTAAGCAAGTATACACAAGTACATCACACCTTAAAAAAATGGAGATTGTAAAAAAAAATCTTCCTTGCTGTATATGGTATTCTGCCTTTAATAACTGAGGATTGCTATGCTATTTTCTGGCATACTTTACTAAATGCATGTGAAAACTACACTTTGCAATTAAGACCATATATGACTCTTAGTGACTTTGGGAAAGGGGTGACTGATAGTATTAAAAATAATCTACTGGACACACAGGCAAAAGGATGTTGGATTCACCTGTGCCAGATTATATGTCGACAAATTCAGAAACTGCATCTAGCAACAGAGCTTGGTAGGAACATGCAGTTTTTTTTGTTATGTAAGAAGATTCCAGCTTTAGCCTTTGTTTCCTAATACTATGTTGCATGAACATTTGTAGATATAGAAGACAACATTCAGATTTTGCAAAGCATTTATGTGTTTTCTTTAAAGAAAATTACATACATGTAGATCTAGAAGATACAGAATCCATAAAGTCATGTTTGAAAGGATTCCTCCATTATTTGATATTGGTATCTGGAACCAGTGGGACACATGTACATTGGCCTATCCACTTAGTCAGAATGCAGTAGATGGATGGCATAGATGTCTGTTGAGCTTATTGGATAAAAAGCACTTTTATATGCTACATGCGCTACTTTCCATGCAACTTGAAAAGAATCATGTGCAGTATTTAAAGAACAGGCTATTGTGTGGTCACCCAAAGGAGATGTTTATGGGTAAAGAAGCTACTTTTCAATGGTTGCTATCAAAACATGAGGCATTCACTCTTTGCAGATTCATTGAGTCTGTTGCTCAACACTATGCTTTCTGAGTTTCGATATATTGGCATTGGGATTAACTATACACATTTCTTGTGTTTATTTACCGATTCCAAGGGTATCTGTTCTTTAGAGTATTTCTGTGATAGGCTATGTCAGTGTGCTGGTGACTTTGTGTTCATACACTTGGTGCTTTGGATCTCTACAAGCAATTCAATAAAAAAAGTAACAATGAATGTCAAATGCTGCATGCGTGGCATTTTGGGGATCATAACGTCTGGTATTCTGAAGTGTGGGTTTTTTGTTACTTTTCTAAGCAAACAATATCTTGCCATTCTGCCACATGATAATAAACTATTTAAATGTACAATAACCTTTCTATGGTTACAAATACCAACAAACACAACAGAAATGTCCCATTCTGAAGTGCATGACAGAACAGCTGTAGGGTCCGTTAATTTGTGTTTATATATGATGTACTTGAGAATACAGCATACTGTCATTTACAAAAGATACATTTCTGTATACACATTTGATATGAAATAACCACAGTATATGCAAATATATACTATTGCTAACTTTTTCTAAAATCAGCATTTGCTATATATATATATATATATATATATATATATATATCACATTTACTTCCCTTTGTTACCTTGTTGCTTTGTGTCTCTCACATTGTTTAACATCATCATTACCGATTTAGGCTTTTTGTGCCATACAGTGGTGGGTACTGGAAAGGGGTATATTTTGCAAATTTAGCCACTATATTATTGCATTGTTCAAATTTTGATTTGGATGCCTGAAGATTAGTAAGGATGGGAGTTCCATAAGGTAGTGAGGGGAGGAGGTAAATAGTGGCAAGTGCAGTTTTAGTTGCATTGGTGAGAAAGTTTTTGGCTCTGTAAAGCATCCCTAGTTGTTTGTGATGTTGTTATGCAATTTTGTATATGCAGTTTAAATTTAAAGTTACCCTCACTATCATCCCTAATAATGTGCTATGAAAAGTGACTTCAATGGTTGCATTATTAAGAGATAGGATTTTAAATTTTGTTTTTTCATGAGAGAGGGATTTGGAAAATAAAAGTAGTGTCTGTGTGTTTTTTTGGGCGGTGGTTGGAGTTTAAGCATGATTTGTGAGCTGCAAAACCACATTTCAGTGGCTGTTAAAGTTTCCTGAGTAATTATTTAGAGATGTGTCAAGTTGTCAGATATGTATGAGTATGGAGTCATCTGCATATTGTATTATGGAGGGTTATTGTGTGGATAAGTGGAGAGTGTTGTGGAAAATGTTAAAGAGGAGGGGACCAAGGATAGAGGTTGTGATACACCAGTGGTGACTGGAAGGTATAAAGATAGGATGTAGTGCCTTTTTACTGACTGATACCTATTGGACAGGTACCTTTTGAGCTATAGACAGGTGGGCTGAGGTAGACCTAGTAAGGGCATTTGAAGTAGACATTTGCAGTCACAAGCTATGTTCAATGCTTTAGACAAGTCGAGAAATAAGGTGGAAATTAGTTTGCCATTATATCTAGCTTTATTGACAATATCTATTAAGGTTAGAAGTGCAGTGTTGTGTAGGGGATAAGAGTTCTTCCTGCAGGAGGTAGTTTAGCAATTGTTTTTGAATACATTTTCCAAGTATTTTAGAGAAATTAGATAAGATTGCTATTGGTATAAAGTTAGTAATGTCTGTTGAATTTCTTCCTTTGTGTAGAGGGATAATGTATGATTTTTTCCAGAGAATGTGGGATTCCTGGACTGGCTTATTTATAAAGATTGAGGTAGGATAGGAATGCTGTCAGCTGCTACTTTAAGCTCACTAAAGTAGAGCATGGTTTGAGTTTGTCTAATAATAGTTTTATATAGGATGTGGACACAGGTTTGACAGTGAAAGTGGATGTGGTGATATATGGCTGTCAGGCAGGAGTGGGATTGGATGCTGAGACTTCCTTGGTTAGGGACGATATAGTATCTATGAATTCTATTGTAGTTTTGAGTTGTGAGTTATTGGAAAAGGGGCTAGGGTCGAATTTTTGACCAGATGTAAGATTTCTTTAATACCTCACCAGAAATTTTTAGGGTTGTGTTTAGGATTGCTTTAAAAATTGTTAAAGTATATTTTGTGTCTTCATTTATTTGATTTTTCATATGGTTGCAGGCATTCTGAAGTTTCTGAGATATTGTGGTGTTTTATATTTTTCCCATTCTTTCCATCCATTTTCTGTATACTGCATTAACATTTTACTCTTTTTGGATAGCCATATTGCATTATTTCTTTTTAGTCTCTTCCTTCTAGGAGATGCAAGGCTATTTAGGATATTTTAGAAAGCTGTATTTTATTATTTTATAGGATCAACTAAGGGAAAGATTTTTAATAGAGTAGTAATGAATTTTCCTGGGATAAGTTTGGACAGGTTGCATGTTGTTTTGTAAACATGCTATTTTGGTGGTTGTATGAGATGTCTGGTTGTATAGACTGGGATATGGTCTCTGTGAGAGGCTGATGTTGTACTTGTGATGGTAAATGTGTTAGGATCTGATACTAGGATCCAATCTAATAAGGAATTTGATGTCTTGCTATAATGTATGAGGCTATTAATTAGTTGTGTGAAACTATATAAGATGCTAGATGTAGAAGGGGTTGAGGTTATGACCAACCAAATGATACTGACATCACCTAGTAGCATTTTTTTCTTGCGGAAATATTATGAATATCCAATGTAGGATATCTTCCAGTGTAGCTGTATTGATGCCAAGAGGGATGTAAAAGACAGTAATACATATTTGCTTATATTTCCTTATTTTCAGGAAAGTAATAAGCCTTTCTGAATTGAATTTTGGTATTTGTTTGTGTGTTGTAGGGGGAAATGTGGTAGTATTTGGGAAACATTAAACAATGCCATTATCTTTCATCTTTATATGGTCTTTGCAGATGATATTATAGCTGAGGGGTATAATTTTGGAGTCGTTTATGTTAAACGTAAGCCAAGTTTCAATTATAGTGAGAATATCAGGCTTGTATTGATTAATCCAGGTATGTAGTTCAGTAGTTTTATTTCTTATGCTTCTAATATTTATGGCAGTAAAAGTTAGGTTACCAGGATGGGAGGTTGGCCATAGAGTAATGTGTGGAAGAGAATTGTCTTGAATCTGGTTGTTATAGTTTGGGCCAGGATTAGGGTGAATGTCTCGTTTTAGTAGGATTTCAGATTATTGGAAAATTACTGATTTTTGGTTTTTGGATAGTATTTTTTCCACTTAATCTTACTTTGATTTTCATTGAAATGGATTTAATCCATGTATATTTGGTATAATGGTGAGGAGCATTGTTAAATAGGTTTGGTGTGATGTGCGGACAGTGTAGGAAGTATGAATAGGCGTTGGGATAGAGTAGGAGAGATGCTGAGAGCTATTACTGAGATATGGTAGGGTGAGTGATGGCTCAGTAGGACGAAAAGGATAGAAGATAAGCTGAGGCGCAGCATGATTAAGCAAAGGGATCTGTATTTTATTAATGGCAGGTAGTGAGGAAATATGAATCAAAAAGGAAGCAAGAAGTTGCAGGGCTGTTCAATATCTAGTGGTGGTGGAATATGAAAGCTGGTAGTACCTTCTGAATATTCATTAGAATACAGTTATGTTAAAAAATCATGTGAATTATGTTAGTAAATCATATGTAGAACTAATATATAAGGAATCATGAGTAATATGCAAACCATAAGTGAACATTTCTATTGCGCCACTATATTCAAATATAAGATATCTATGTAGCTGCATGAAATGTTACTTGGGTGCCTTTGTTGAGTTACAAACACAGAAAGGGACCCAAGTAACACAGAATAGATCCATTACATATCTGTAAGATATATGCACTACTTGAAATAATAAGCACTTAGTCAATCTTACTGTAAAATGACAGTACAGGATTCCACAGTTTCTGAGTTCTAACAAATAGGCAGTTCAGTTAGATGTGTATACATATCTACATATATGACCACAGCCAGTACAAAGGGAAAGAGAATACAAAAAGCCTATAACATATAATACATGGATTCAATGAACATGTAGTTGCAATACAGTCTGTTGAACATATTTTTATATTACTTGTCTTGTGATACTGCTTTCAGTACACTGTATAGGACAGTTATTGTTATATAATCATAAAAAAAAACTTATGCAACAATTATTCATGGGCAATTGAGTCATGTGTTATCCACAACTGTAAACATTATTTGAACAGTTCTCTTCAAACATAACTGTTTTTTTTTTGAACAAAACAAATCATGATATAATATCATGCAGACAGGTTAATATAGCTGCTAGTACTGTTTAGGAGTAGTAAGTGAGTCTATCATTATAGTTAACATATGCATATGAAGCACTATCAATTTCCTGTTATACATTGATTTACACTGTAGACTGCACAATACTGTACACATGCTCATACTCCTCAGATTGCTGCATACTAAAATAACAGCTGTTATGTATATCCAGGCATGACTAATCTATATAGCAGTCTAGCTACCTGTGATATTCAAGAACTATTTGTAAAATCCAATCGTTTCTAGATATATATTTCTACAAATATGGAAAACTAATTGTACTGGAACTATTATAGTTCATAGGTAAGTATTAGGCTAGCTGTCCTTGCAGGCCATTTTATGCTTAGCCAGCTTCCCTCAGAGGTGAGAATGAAAGATCACTTTGCAATCTTATTAAAAATGAGAAAACAGGATTCATGTATGTGTGACTGTGTGTGCGTATATGCACATATAACCATAATGCAAGCAAGACCAACATACACTGTTATTTGTTTTATCAATGTTATATTACATGTGGATATAATGCATAATAACTGTCTGTTATATTTTCCCTTTAATTACTCCTGAATGTTTTGGAGTACAGCATTGCAAAATACTTTGGAATCTAACTTATTTATGAGTGGATACAATAATAATGCAAGCAAAGCCAACCTAGGCTATGTTAGCCCATTTTATAAAATCCTCCCTGTCAGTGTTACTGTTCCTGTGCATATCTCACATGAAATCTGTTTTTGTATTACTCCTTTAATTGTAAAAACATTGGAGTAATATAGTGCAAGGCTTTTTGGAATCCCTCTGTGTATCACCTACATATCTTGAGGTATAATGGTAATTATGAGCACAACATCATTTTTTATCATTTTTGGGTGAGGCTTCATGTCCCCCCCCCACTGAACATCAGTTACATTTCCTGGTCACCCAATTGACCTGCTTGTTTTTGTTCAGCCACTAGGGGTATGAGTTGGGTTGACGGGGAGGGGGTACCATGCAGTGGGCTGGAAGACTTTTTTATACCTTAATACCCTGTGGTGATTCCAGGCTTGGACTTGCAGTCTTCCAGCCATGAGAAAAGAATGATGATATGCCTATCCTGGGCTCTACTATCAAGAAGTGTGCAACAGTGCACACGAAGCTACATTCCACCTCTGTGTCTCCTCCCTTTCTGAGGCCCTGTCCCCCTTCTGACAAAGTGTGGACTCTGTTTTGTTCTCCAGAATTACAGCGACACAACAATTACACTCCTCTCCAACATGGAACCCAATCTCCCACTGAGGGGGTGAGCAAATCTAGCCACTTCACCCCCCCCCCATTGGCTGTCTCTAAAGACAGCACCTCCTGGGGTCAGCTACCTCTGAATTCAAACTCCCAAATGTAGATTATTGCTCCATTTCCACCAAATCCAGCATATATTTTGGTATACCCCAGTGTAACCCTTATTCAATGGATCTTACCTTTCCAGAGAGGAAAAGCCTTACTGCCTATAATCTGTATATGTTCCTAAAGAGGGGAACTCCCTTCCAGAAAAGATCAAAACTATCTCATCTTGTCTGTTTAAAGTCTCATTGAAAAGTTACATGTCAATAGTATAGTTGTGTAGATGGAACAACCCCATTACTAAGCCTCCTTTGTATTCTAATCACTCTCCATCTATAGTTTAAAATCCCAATGATAGTATATCTATCAACATAGCAATCCTGCTTTTCTATTAACACCATTACTAAATCCCCTCCTCTTGTAGTCAGTTCAAGTAATCTTTGTACTTTGTCTCTGGTTTACATGTCTCATTTGAATAATTGTATGGATAAAACATGCATTTGCATCATCTGCTGTCTATGTACTAAAAATTCAATCTGATTTACATATAAATATGTAAAATAATGCTAAATGTTCTTTAGATAATGCTAAATGTTCTTTAGATGCGTGTGACTTTAGCATGCTATAAATACTGTATAGTGTACTTAACATGATGCTCACCTGTTATAAGTACATATAGTTCATTGTTACATAAAATATTTTTATTGTTCGCTCATGTTGATTTTCTGTGCATGTCTACAATATGGAGCTTTTTTCTCTGAGCTTCTGCTGAAATGGGGCTTTGCAAGTTATATTTTCCTAGTAATCAAAGGTAAATAGATAACAAACAAACAAATAAATAAATAAACATGCTATGGCCATGACAGACAGAGGAGTAAGTGCAGATGATCAATCTTATCTTACTACAGATGGCTGGTGTGTTGGTAGGCTGAATACACCCTCACCTACAGGCATGCTGGGAATATTTTCAAGTGGGTATGCATTGCGTGTTGTAAGGGCACAGTCCCTGCTTCCATGCTGACTTGTTTCTCAGTTCTCTGCTCAGCAAATTAAGTAGATAATGCCTCTGTCTTGCCTCCTGATCTCAGTCAGAAACCCACATTAGGCACACTGCCAGGACATCCCCTCATTCGCTGTCCTGAGACAGAAGGCCAGGCATTTTTCTCCTTATTCGTCTTCCACCCCATATCAGCTTCTCTAGCACCTAAGAATGTAGTTCGCCTGGGTCATATGGGTCATAGTAAGGGATTCATCCTTCCTTGCCTGAGAATCAACATCTAATACATTGTTGTCTGTCCAGTCCACAAACATTTACAAGAAGGTCTCCATTTAGTGGGGTCCTGATACAAAATGCAAGCTGATCAAGTGTCTTCAAATAAGATTGTAAGCAGCATAACAGAGCAGCAGAAGGTGTCAAATTTAAATTAACACTTCATCCTGAATACCTTATAATTGTCAGTCTGTACATACATTTCATTGTCTGCCAATAATAATCTATATCAAGTCATGAATAAGCTCGCTGCAGTACTCATAGTTTCAGTTTTTTGTTTCCATTAATCCCATCTTGTCAAAGAGATACTAAGTATACTAACCCATGCAGCACACTGGCTTCCCTTTGTTTACCTTCAGGACAATTACTTATTTTGCTACCAACATGCTAAACATCAACAGATCATGTATATAAGGAATATCCACTGACTGCATGCACAGTATTGAAATATACTGAGTATTTTCATAACTGCTTGCAAACTAATGACAACATACTCATAACCTTACTGCAAAAAACCTTTACTCCTTAGTACATTTAATTATGAGGATATAACATAAATCCACACAAAAATGTTTATATGAATCTTATTCCTACAGTTCAAACAACATTCATCTGCATTTTGAGATTTAACATGCTTGGTAGTTCCCAAACCTTAAACATGTCTGAATCATTATTCTGGCATTATTTCCAGTACAGAGGAGATGGTGGCCACGGTGGTGCAGCGGTTAGTGTTGTCGCCTCACAGCAAGAGGTTCTCCAGTACAATTCTCAGCTGGGGTGACTTCTGTGCAGAGTCTGCATGTCCTCCCTGTGGTTGCGTTGGTTTCCTCCAGGTGCTCCTATTTCCTCCCAAAGACATGCAGTAGGTGGATTGGTCACTCTAAATTGGCCCTAGGTGTGAGTGTGTGTGCCTTGTGTGGAAGGTTGGGTTCTGGGCTGGCAATTCGATACCGTAAAACTCCACTTCCAATCATGAGTGGACAGACGATCTGCTTTGGCGACTCCTATCAAGGAAAAGCCAAAAGAAGTGGATTTCCAGTACAGAGGAGCCATTATAACAAATATAAGTGCATTCCCCACAATTACTTTAGTCTTGTTTTTTTCAGTCCACTGATGTTGGTCATCTGCCATGCCCTCAAACCTCTTTTCAGTCTTTCAGAACATAACAGCTCTTACACTTGTCCAGATTGGACTCAGGACTAGGACCCCACTAAGTGGATACCTTATTGTAGAAGTTTTATCGGCTGGACAGAGAGAATATCAAAACAAACCATTATGGCACCATCCTTACAGCACTGGAAACCATTTTTGTCTATGTCCTATCCATGGTCTCATCACATACCTCATTTACAATATCAGTGTGGAACCATACTGAATGATCTGTTGGTGTCTCCAGTCTTCGCTGGGAGCTTTAGCCTTAGAGGAGAATTTGTCTTCTCACTCTGAGATAGCTGAATCAGAAAAGTGCATTATAACGGACTACTCAAAGACTCGGTCCGGTAATTTAACCTGGGACACTCACCATCCATGCTTCTTCATGCAACAGAGCCCAGTTTCTGTTGCCATTTCTATGTCTTCACAGATTTATTGATTCACACAGTTTACAAGGTGGATTCAGTCCATGGAATATAATCACATTGTCAGTATCCACCCTCATAGGATAACACCTGCCTCCAGGATGTCAAAACAAATTATCTGTGGCATAACATGTGGACGCCCATCCACAAACTCAATGTTTGCTTTAAAGGATGATATCACTCTGCTTTATATATATAATGGAAGATTAGTCAAGAGACAGAGGAAACACTGAGTTGCAAGTCTCCGCACTATGTATCTGAATTATTTGTTGATGGCATTTCAAGTCTTTAGTTCAAGTGCTTGTGGAGCCATTTACTTTGTAGAGATGTAGGAGAACAGACGGGTCCTCAACAACACTAGACATAAATCACTGTGTGGCAGTACATAAGAAGCAAAGTAGAGAGACAGAGTTTCTAGCCTGTTTTGGTAGCTGAGAGTCTTTAATATTTTTTTATTTGGGAACAACTGGATTCCTTCTAGCTTTATGTTGCATTTGGATAGATGCATATTTTGCATAACTGGTCTGATCATGACTCAGCAGAAAGGAATAATAATTTCTTTTGATTTGGATAACATACCTCAACTGGATAGAAAAATACTGACTACTGTTGCTATGTTCTAGTAAAAAATACAGACTTGTTTACAAGGGTTCTTGGATGTCTGACAAACGTGTCGGTCTCAGGTGTGGTGGGGTGTATACTGCAAGCTGCTGTCAAGATTTGTTTAAAGCTAAAGGTTAAAGATGACAATGTTGCAAGTCTCTGCATTTAATTCAAGCCCATTTCTAATGTGTTATTAATTTGTATGGCTTTTCATTTATCATGGTAACATGATGTGAGATGCTGAGTAAACCACAATGCTATCAACAAGTTTAGTTAACGTTATGGCTGGCTTAGTGGTATGGAAATCAGGGAAGTAGATGCCTAACAGAATGGTCCCAGTAGTGAGTATCAACAAATGCCAGCAGTCACCATTTTGCCTTCAGACATTGTGCTTTCAATGTTAACTGCATAGGTTCAATCTAATAACCAGTTTGTTATCCATCTTATAACATAAACATTTATATGTAAGCCTTTTTATGCTCATATACATTACCAGCCAAGGGAATAGTGTCAAAGGTCTTGGCCAGATGCATGCACTCTGTATGACCTGCATGGATGTTATCTATAACTTCAGTTATTTTCTTGGAAAAGTTTACTAAATTAATTTGGAATAATGTTTCTTTGACAAAATCAGATTGTTGTAGGTATAGAGCATGAAGAAGTTTTATATCAGGGCTTATGAAATGATATATAATGCATTCCTTCATTTTGCAAATTAGGATTAATAGGCAATGGGTCTACAGTTCTTGAGATATAAGTTGGAATCCCCTTTATGTAGTGGCATAATGACAGATATTTTCTATAAATCAGCAAAGTATCACATAGCTATACTAGATGAACATTTTTATGATGGCTTTAGACAGGGCTTATTTAGTGTTGTTTATTAAGTAAATATGTCTATAATTGTCACATTTTCTGTTTAGCAGCTGACATTTTACTTTGATTAGCTTAATAGCCTTAGAATTTAAGAATGCATATGACATCATGAAAAATATAACTGGGCCAATACATAAATAATGACTACCAAAAAAGAAAATCTCTTGAGTTGTGTAATTTTTCTTAGAATACATTGGTCCTGACTTCAAGATGCAAGTTCTGCCAGTTTCATATTCATTTAGGAATAGTTTGGCAAGAATTCATAGCCTTATTTGATCTGTAGATCACATTAAATGACTCTGTTTCTAGCCAGTGCATTGAACTCCTTATTTTATAGGTACACCAAAGCATATTATCCCTGCATTCATTGGGATCAATTTCCCTGTGTACCTTGTGGAAATTGTAACAATACAGCATGCTTAACAAGCACAGCATTCTTTAACCAACTACTTGCTTGTTTTTATATTGTGATAGTCACTTTGAGAAGCATAGAAATAACTATTTGTCAGAATATGTTGTCTTATTTCATTCAAATGTCTTTAATTTTGACTTTTAGTAAAAGTGCTTGTGCATCATCCATTTCTGCACAATAAGCCTGCCAAACATATTCACTTTTTGATTAACTTTGTCATAAACGTATCTGGTATATCTTTTTCACCATTTAGTTTCAAAATGCATCCAAACTACTAAGACATAGTAATGTATTGCAAATAAGTAACATGTCGGTCTGTATTATTGCATAATAAGAAGACTGGAATGAATGCCCATCTTCCAATTCCATCCTGAATTTAGGGACTAGAAGCCACATTAATCGATAGTGAAATTACCTGCATTTATTTTCACCATAACAAGTATATAGTATGCTGTATATTATTCATGAAAACATGGGCTCTACTTCATCATCTGGAGGGCTGGCACATTTATGGTACTATTACTTATTTTATCATAGCTGTACTGAGACCATTGGCTCTTTTCACTGCTGGGAGAATTTCACATCCTGCACACATTATGTCAATGAAGGAGTTTGACTGTTATCAATGAGACTGGGAAACAGCTAGTGGAAATATTTAACCACAATACTGGACACACTAGAACAAAACCAAAGAGAAAACATACCAGTAACTTTATATTCATTTAAATTCATTTATAACCCTAATGCCATTCAATTTCAGCTCATGCTAGAAGAAAATATAACGACATCTACTAGGTTTTCTCAGTTTTTCCAAAATGAATCAAACATGGAACAAGAAGTATTTGAACCCTATTGCATGCACTGTTATTTTTACTTTAAGATCTGATGTTTTCTTTAAGAAATAAATATTCAAGAACTGATGTTTTCTTTAATAAATGGATATGTGCCAAATTCATCCCAATTTATCAGTCTAGAAATATAGAATATTTCAAAACTGGAGACTTTTGGCTGTTCTATCATATCTAAAATTACAGCACATTAGTTCATACTTTGAAGATTCATCATAGAAAATGTGTTCACTATATGATGGAATATTAAGCCTCATTTCAAGCTGTTTTGAAAATGCTCCTATTTTGTATTAATCAGTAGATATGTTACTATTTCATAGTGAAGGCAGTATGTGAAGCCTGTCTGGCTTATGAATGTAACACAGAGTATTATGATCAGGTCTTCAATCATACCACACTTGTGTGTCCAAAATGGACATCCAGATCCTCACCTTGAGTGTAAAGCTTGAGAACTAAACGTTTACATCCATTTCAGGAATGCATAACCAGAGGGTTATGATCAGAGACATGGAGCTCACAAAGCTATAGTTGCTCCAATGTGCTATCAGTTACACAGCAAAAAAGTGTAGGATGTTGTTTTTACAGCTTTAAAGCTGTGACATACTTTGTGTAGCACCTGAATAGTAGTAAGAAGCTAAATGCCCTTCTGATGGACCAATAGCCTTAAAAGTTGTTACACTATTTTATATATATATATATATATATATATATATATATATATATGCGTGTGTGTGTGTGTGTGTGTGTGTGTGTGTTAGTGCAGAATGTATTACAGCTTGTCAGCTCTATAAAGCTTTCCAACATACAGTTGTGGCTGTAATTTGTGTTCTAGCCATAGAGCAGAGTGTAATAGTCTTGAAAGGTGCATAAAACTTGTTTTGCACTTTTGTGATCCAATAGAAGTGCACAATAAGCCTATCATTTTGTTTGGTTTGGGGAATAATCAGATTACTCCATGTGCTACCAATAGCTAATCATTAAAAATATCATACAACAGACTGTGCATGTACTTGTCAATATTTGTGTGTCTTGTCTGTGTACAGATTTTTGGATCATAAGCAGTTATATTTAACAACATCACGGTTGCATGTATATTCTTTAATATGCATTCTGGTGCATAATATTTTGCATATATTATATGCAGACAAAGAGTCTGTAGATAGCTCATATTTTTTCTGCAAAACTTAATATCGTAATGAGGCTGGTTCTGCTATTTCCATTTGTTGATCATGACTGTGCAATTATATTATTTAGTTCTTTTTTTTGGTCTGGATCTTAAAATCTTTGCAACAAACCACACTGATCTGTCTTGTGAGACTGTGCACATCTATTTGTATACTAATCTATCAGAGTTGTGTTGCTATGGATAGAGAATACATGCACCTGAATCTTACAGAGAGGAAAAAAAAACATTTTGACCACTCACATAGCAATAAAAGTGTACAATGTACAATGCAGATCTCTTGTGTGCCCTACCAGCCTTTTGCAAGAATACCCCAGTGAGGACACCAAGTCTGTACAATGCTCAGAGCATGGTGGAAATGAATAGAACATAACACTCCAGTGTGATATTTATTTATTTTCACATGAAGTGAACATCTCCTATGAGGTGATTAGCTCTGTTTCTGTACAGCAAACCAGTTGCTATCTACTGTTGTCATAGCCCCTGCTAAGGGGAACATCATAAGGAATAGATTTGCATTCTGTATTTTATTGTCCTGCTTCATTAAAATACAAGTATTAACCAGTCAAGAATACTTCTGGGAAACAGTTTTAAAGAAAGAGGTTTTCTGGGTGCAGTTAAAGCATTATATCCTGTGGTAAAAATAGCTGCAGGGTACCCCAGGAATTGCTTAATGAGAGTTCAAGTGCAGTAAAATTATGGAGGATGGTACTTATATTGCTGACATAGCATGTACTGTCTTGTCAGATCAAAGCATGGTATTATTTACTAGTTCTTTTATTGGTTCATTTGAAAACAAGTTATGGTAATTGAATCCCAAAAAAAATCTAAAAATGTTTAGGCATATATTAAAAGAAAGATGGAAGAGATACTGTACTGAAATACAGAGTGGCATGCAATTAGGACTAACATAGTATTTTAAATACTAGAGTGGGTTTATGTATAGAAAAACAAAATATAATAGGAAAGGTAGAGTATACAGAGCATCTCCTGGTGGAGACTAAGATGTCTAGTGCTCCATTAAGGTAAAGTGTGGACAGACATAGTACAAACTGACATAGAACAAACTGACATGGATATAAGCTGGAATAAGCTCTTGCATTTTATATATATATATATATATATATATATATATATATATATATATATATATATATATATATATATATATATATATATATATATATATATATATATATATATATATATATATATATATATAGTCTCAGACACTGAACACTACATTCAAGGCCAACTGTGTGTGTGTGTATATATATATATATATATATATATATATATATAAACAAACCAGGTAGGCTGGTGTGGGTGAGGGAACTAACATGAACTCTTTAAAGACTCCTATGGATAAGGTGAGGTTTGTACAGCACTCTGAGGATAACAATACTTAACCAGACAATGCTTCTGGGACACTCCTAAAAGAGAATGTGTGCCCAGTGGTACTACCCAGTTAACAAATAGGTGTTACAAGGTTATGGATATTGTAAAACCTAACAATGAAGAATAACAGTTGACTAGGGCAACCAACTACTTGAAAGAAAGCAACATCTTTCTTTCTTTCTTGGGAATGTATTTATCAGCTAATTACACCCAGCTTTATAATGACTAACAATACTATTGCTTCACAGTGAAGGTAACTAGCTTAGACAAAGGTCTACAAGAAGTCATAAAGCTACCAGACCAGATATACAGCTTTAATGTGAAGTTAGACAGCACCATCAGAGATAACATGTATGCTGTATTATAGAAGGGCAGATTTAATGAAACTTTTGTTGTTCATCTCATGTTTACACATCTGCTTGCATACATATATTCATCATGAGAATAATTATTAATTCATGAGGAAATCGAAGGGTTCAAACTTTCAAAACTGAGCAACATGGGAATATTTTAATAATACCATAGCCCACCACCTCCAAAGTGGGAAGGCAGGATGCTTTTGCTTATAGCATGCTTATTATTGGTAGAGAGAAGTGAAACAGACCACAGTCCTGTCTGTCCCTGACACCTCTGAATGACATTATCTTAATCAACATCAAAATAAAATCCCATCTGCTGAATCCCTAGGTTATACACAGAAAAGTACCTGAAACTATGCTGCTTCCAGAAGGCATGGAACATTTTGTGAGGCGCAAGTGAAACAGTTTAGAGATATGAACACAGTTACTGCCTGAAGTGCAGATAGTGAAAGAAATGTTTATGTGTGTAGTAAGCATCTTTCTTTCAGCTTTCTATATTAATAGTTCTTGCAGATGTTACTTAAAAAAATGTGGAGGGGCATGGCTAAGATGGTGACCAGATAGCAAATATAAAGCTTTTGCTCTGGTTCAAGTAATTTTTCTCTGACAGGATTTTATTTTTTTCTCAACAAAATATTGATTTTTTTAATAGAATTATAGATTTAAACCAGTAAAGATACCTTTCTGAAAAAAAAATTAATTTGGAAGCAGCATTTTAAATTTTCCTGTCAGAATACGTTTTGACTGTTCATCTGTTGTGAGTCACTCAAAAGTGAACTCACAAGAAAATTCCATAAAAAAAGAACTTCAGTCTATTATTGGAAGTATCCAAAAACGATCTATAAAACTTGATAAACTGGAAACAAAAATGTATTTTATAAAAGAAGACTGCAAAAGGCAAATGGACTTTCTTAATGAAGTGTTAAAACAGCAATCTACTCAGGTTTCTTCAATTGAAGATGCAGTGACAGATGCGCATGGATGACTGACAGAAACTGAAAGCCATACAGAATTTCTACTAAAACAAAACACTCTGTTACTAGAGAAGATAGAAGGTTTAGAAAGCAGGTCCCATAGAAATAACATCAGAATCTATGAAATCCCAGAGAAAGTAGAAGGGGACAATTTGATACATTTTTTAAATACCTGGTTGCCTAAAGCTCTCAACTTACCAGAATCTCTTTTATTTGGCTTCAAAAGGGCACACAGGTCCCTTTCATCATCATCCTTAAAGAAGAACCCTCTAATGTCTAAATCCATCATTGTTAAATTTTTGTCCAGTCAGGACAAAGACTTAATTCTGAAGACAGCCTGGACTAACACACCAATTCAACTAAAAGATAATGTCATAAGATTTGACAATGACTACACTTCATTAGTTATGACTAGAAGAAAAGAAGCTATGCCTTTCATCAAAAGCCTGAAGAAAATAGATATAAAAGCTCAACTTGTTTTTCTAACAAAACTAAGGATCTCATTTCCAGATGGTCAGAATATTTTCAACACCCTAGCTGTGGAATACACTAAGAAAAATAAAATATTTGACAAAATAGAAGATATGGACTGGATAAGCATCAGTTTAAAAAGACATGCATCCAAAATCAATTGGACAACAAGGGACAAAAACTCTAAAAAGATGAAAGAGAAGTAAAGCTTTATTTTACATTGTCTTGTTTGTCTTATCTAATCTGATGTCATTTGACAAACAACCAAAATAGGATACTATACAGCTGTTACCTTATAAGATAAAAGTCTTCTTTTATTGTTACTATTTCTTTAAATTATTTGCAGTTTTAAAGTCTATCACAAAATGCCTAAGGGGGAAAGTAGCATATGGTACCAGATTACAATCTTGTTTGTTTGAACACACACACACACACACACACACACACACACACACACACACACACACACACACACACATATATATATATATATATATATATGTGTGTGTGTGTGTGTGTGTGTATACACATATTTAAATTTCAAACAATGCTATTTTTCTCCTTTTATTACATTTTTTAAGATGTCACAAACTAATGCTTGCATTGATCATATTTATTTTTGGAAAGCTATCACAAATGAGATGGGTGTCATAATGATTGTAGTAAATGTTTGTTATATTTTAATTGTTTATGGTAATAGTAAACATATCCAAATAACCCCTGTCCACCTATTTTTAATCTATTAATTTGATTTACTTTTCTTTCCCATCCCTTATATAGCTTCCTTCCATATGTTTTATGCATTAGAATTAATACATCCAAATAGTTCTAACCACAAATTAATACATATTAGTTATATAGGCTGCTTTAATGTAAAACATTATTTGTATAAAACATTCTATTTCTGTTCTTTCCCCAATATATATATATATATATATATATATATATATATATATATATATAAAACTTCCATTTATTAATTTCCTCAAGTTCCTGTATTAAAATGTGGGTTTTTTAACATTTTTATAAAAAAAGTCTGTTTTTTTATCTGAAATAAGCTAGTGAGCTCACGGCATTGTGGTGTGGTAAATACACTTCAGCTTTTATTCCAGTCATTTTCCTGTCCTTACCTTCAAATTGCTATTAATAACAAACAATTCTAACTCGAGCTGCCTAAAGGTAGCTTGTGCATAGACTGTGCAGATTCAGCTGTTACAGAAGTTATACAATATTATGGTTTGTATTAGTCTGTGATGTAATGTGCTACAGGATTGGTGGGTCACATCTGCTTCTTTATGTCTAGCAGCTGATCTGCGTGATTTTAATTATTTTAATTCTTTTAATTTTAACAGTTATCTTTAAGATGATGTGCAAGTATGATGTATGCTGCCACGGACAATAGAAGCCCATACTTCTCAAATATTCCTGATTACATTAGAATTTTAGCTTTGTACCCTCAGTCCCTCCTAGAACTGATGACTTTTGGAGAAGGGGTGATATGAACTACAATTAATGGATAAATGGCAATGAATAGAGTTATGGACCTCATGTATATTAATTTACATCCTTTTATTATAACAACATTTAAAGTTAATAGTACTAATATTGAGACAGTGTTCCTGATTATATCTGGATTTATCCCTGATTACAATGAGATTTATTTCTGGTAGCTTAAGAGCTATGTGGGAGTTTGTAACTCAGAATTTAATGCTCTAGTTTCCCTTGCCAAATAACCACAAAAGGAAGACAGACATCATTACACCAAGAACTATTTACCTTGTTAAAAAATGAAAATATACCCTCAAAACTTGACTTTTATTTGACTGTTTTACAGTACACAGTCATTAACAATTGATTTTACACACATCATATATTTTATATATGTTTTTCACCATCGGGGGTAGCATCCTGTTTAAAGATGTGCATGCTTTTACATAGAGGAAGCATCAACAGAGTTGCCTAGTCATGTTTAGACAATAAGTCGATACTTTTTGTTAATAAAAAGGGACACAAGAGCAGAATTAACATATTGCAACAATTAATGCTCATTATACACACATACACAGCAACGCACATACTGGTGGCATGTTTACTTGTAAAGAGATCAGCCCTTGGTCTTATTTTCAAGTTAGTAAAAACAATAAAAGGCGACATTGTATGATGCCCAAACCTAAATGCTTTGAAGAGAAAAGAAAGAAATAAAATATAATTACTCCCGTGACAGCAGGTGCTTATGCATTTAAATTATTGTGCAAGGACATCGATTCTGATTACTGAGATGCTAAACCTAAAAATAGCTATTTATGTGGATGCCGTTGTAGAGTCCTTTACAAACCCCAACTGCGTGTTTAGTATGGTGCCATTTATGTTGTAGATATTTGCATTCATTTACCATCCTATAATACTATGGTGAAGTTACTTTGCAACATATAATGCAGTTATTTTTCTAATTTAAAGGCTGAATATGAAGAATTCAATGGCCCATTACAGTCCAAGTTTTATGGCAGAGAAATTATACAGTATAAATGATCAGGCAGATAATTCAAGGTGGTTAATACAGAAATAGGTGCAGTCATACTCCACAAATATCCTGATACTAATACTGTGACTGAGAGATAACAAAGGAACTTTGGTGTTTAACTACACCACGTTGAGCAGAGATTATAAATTTAATAAATACATCTGTTTATAAAAAAAAAAAAAAAAGAAATGTTTAGGGAGTGAAAAATCCTAAATGAAAATAAACATTGAAGATGCTACTACAAGAGCTACACTTATTTGTCTAGCAATCCAAGCATAATTTATTGAAGTAAACATGTATGAATGAAGGATTTGTGCTTATGCACACTCACTGGGAAAGTTAGAACCCATGCCTCAAATTACTTTATCTAAGCTTAGAACTGTAATAGTGTTAAATGAATGTAATAGAGATGCTGTCTTTATTTTACATGGTTGAGAATGATATAATACACAATGTTCTTGAGAAAGCATACAATCAGTATGCTTTCAGTAAAACAAGAAGTTGAATGTGTGTGTTGGAGATGGAACAGATTATGTACAAAACTTAAAGAAAAGCCAGTTACTGATTTAATTATCAGAATCTTTGAAGTACAAGTACCCCTTGCCTCCAAGTAATGAAATAATTGACACAAACAGAAGCAGAGGCTACTTTCTGATTTAATGCTGATGCTGTAAATTACACTTAATTCACCAGAAGTGATGTGTAATTTTACCCGAGTGGCAAAGTGGTTCTTCATTCCAGTGATAAAGAATTGGTAGTGAGTCAAATCTGTTTTTGACAAACTGGTGCATAGTATCTATCTATCTATCTATCTATCTATCTATCTATCTATCTATCTATCTATCTATCTATCTGTCTATCAGTTCTGATAACATAACATAGCTGGAACACTATTGAAGGTTGAAATAATTATTAGGGTGTTGCCATATAGACACACGATACAAGGCTTGATTCTTACATGGAGTAAATTTGTTTCATTTAAGACATTTACAAAATTTTAAAAGATAGATCAAAGACTCTCTATCTTTGTATAATAGTGATGTACTTTTGATGTAGCTATATAAAAGAAAACTAATTAAGTTCATTCTGAGTTAATAACTTAATTTTACACAATAGAGAAAACTTTGTTCCTATATTATAATTACTTATAAAGTTCAGAATATGCATTAATTGAAGTATGAAAATACAGATGTAGTCCTCTGGTGGAGGACTGATGTACTCATTATTTAGTAATTACTTATATAAACCCAATGCTTGGTTAATAATTAAATATAGATATTAAGATATTTCCTCATAGTCTGACAAACGTATGAAAACAAATACAAAACAACATTCATTTGCACACCTACATACACTGTATTAACTGCAATTCCCATACTAATTATTTTGATATTAATATTATATTATAAACCTTACACCTAATGTAAAGACCCAAATAAGAGAGATTTTGAGATCCTACATTCACAAACAAAATATACATACCATTGATCCATAATATATGAAAATAGTAGGGACTTACATCATAAAGATGATGGTGTTTGGGTGACTGCTGGTTGAGTGGGCGGTTCTGGGGGGAGCCCTGAGATTATTCCTTGCTTGATGGGTCCTTGGGTGTCCACTAGGACACTAACAGAGTAAATGTACAAACAAGGATACAAACATCCTTTTGAATGACAGAAGAGGAAAAAAAACAGATTTCCTTACTTACTGCTGACTACAGAGATAAAGCAGAATAAATTAATATAAATCACTGACTCCTACACAATTGGAGGAGAATTAATCTCAACAAGAATTATGAAAATGAACATGATATACATAACCATGAACTAATACCAATCTGGGTTGGATATGGATACATTTTCTTGAGTGATCAGGAAGATTTGGAGGATTTGTCTTTGTGGATGTTCCTGGGTCTTTCAGGCTTGAGGGTATCCTGGGGCTCCTTCTGGGGGTGTCTTGTCTGGCTGGCGTGAGCCTACATATCTAGTCTTATATTATAACCTATAAATAAATTCAATACTCACCCTGACAAAACAATATAATTGCCATTCTATGACATTAACTATTTAATACATCATTAATCATAAACATATTCAAATAAAATAAGTTAACTCATTTAATTTTAAGGGAAATACTCTTTCTGTGCTTTTCAACTCTAGTTAAAATGCCATTATAGTTAACATTGCACTGATCCCAACTCTTATAATACAACATTTTATATATATACTCAAATCAAACTACACATAAAACAATTTTAATGTAGACTGTGGGTGCAACTATTTCCCACCAGGTATTGCTTCTGCATATTCTATTCCCTGTTTTTTTGATGCAAATAAATATAATAAAAAATAAAAATGTAATGTAAATTTAAATTCTGATCAATACAAGGCATTTAGAAAACAAACAAAAAAAGTCAATGTTTTGTTACTTTAATCTGTATGATTTAACTTGAACAATTTCTCATATTGCATTTAATCTACGTTATAACAATAGGAATCATTATATAGTTATATATATATATATATATATATATATATATATATATATATATATATATATATATATATATATATATATTGATGTAAGATAATATCTACTCATTTGCAAGAATAAATCCTTATTATTTACAAATCACTATTCCTTTTAAGAAGCAATAGCATGTCCTCAGTGTAGGCTTTGTTTATTACTTTAACATGGTTGGGTTGGTGAATGGTATAGATGATATATTCATCCAACCAGGAATGTTATATTCCATGATTAATGGTTTGAATAGTTACAATTTTAAATGCTTAATGTTTTTGTTATTCTCATTATCCACAGCAAAGTTTCACTGTTACCTACTATATTTTTAAACAAGTCAATGATTTCTATGTTTAAAGCATCTTTTTTTCTTCTTACATGTTTCCATTTAAGTGTTTATCACTAAATGTTAATAGTTTAAACAATCTATTTAAAAGAAGCAGTTTAAATAAATATTTGAATGCAAGTAAAGCACATATAATATTTCTGCAGGAAACTCATATAGTCAAAGAAGACATAAATAGAATTTTATTCAAGGATTACAATACATTAACTGGTTCACATTTTAAGTCAAAAAGGGGAGGCACAATGATCCTATGGAGACGCTCTATCATCATCATTCTTTTTCGGCTTTTCCCATTAGGGGTCACCACAGTGGATCATCTCTTTCCATTTCTTCCTATCCTCTGCATCTTGCTCTGTCACACCAACCGCCTGCATGTCCTCTCTCACCACGTCCATAAACCTTATCTTAGGCCTTCCTCTATTCCTCTTACTGGCAGCTCCATCCTTAGCATCTTTTTCCCAATATACCCATCATCCCTCCTCAGCACATGTCCAGACCAACGCAATCTCATCTCTCTTGCTTTGTCTCCAAACTGTCCAACATGAGCTGTCCCTCTAATATACTGATTCCTAATCCTATCCATCCTAGTCACACCGAGTGCAAATCTTAACATCTTTAACTCTGCCACATCCAGCTCTGACTCCTGCCTTTTTGTCAATGCCACTGTCTCCAACCCATATAACATAGCTGGTCTCACTACCCTCTTGTAGACCTTCCCTTTCACTCTTACTGGTACCCGTCTGTCACAAATCACTCCTGACACTCTTCTCCACCCATTCCACCCTGCCTGTACTCTCTTCTTCACCTCTCTTCCACATTCACCATTACTCTGAACTGTTGATCCCAAGTACTTAAACTCATCCACCTTTACCAACTCTACTCCCTGCATCCTCACCATTCCTCTACCCTCCCTCTCATTTACACACATATATTCTGTTTTAGCCCTGCTGACCTTCATTCCTCTGCTCTCTAAAGCATATCTCCACCTCTCCAGAGTCTCCTCAACCTGATTCCTACTCTCACTACAGATCACAATGTCATCTGCAAACATCATAGTCCACGGGGCCTCCTGTCTGATCTCATCTGTCAACCTGTCCATCTATGGAGACGCTCTATATCTGAACCTAAAGTAATACATACATACATCGATGAATATGTTATGTTGACATTAATAACTATAGAACTCAATAAAAAATACTATACATTGGTAAATACATACTGGATCCCAAGAAATGGTGCTAATATTGTTAAACAATTACTAGATAACATTATTATGCATACCAAAGGTGAATTAATTATAGCAGGAAATTTCAATTGTGTATTATCAGAATCAGAACTACAAATAAACAAAATATAAAAATATCTGCAGCTAAGCATTTAAAAACATTTATTAATGATCTAAATTTATAGGACATATGTGAATTAAAATCTATCAAATCACTTCATTATACACACTATTCATTTTGTTTTGGTACCCAAACTACTATTGATAAAGTATCCACATCTATATTCTAAAATTGATAATGTACTAATGTCATCTTGCCTATTATCAGATCACAATGCCATTTCTTTTATTATAATCCTTAAAACAGATAACCTAATAAATAATACGAGAATCCCAGCCTACATTACCCAATTAAAGGTTTTCAAGGAATGGTTTATAAAGGAATTAAACCAATATATAAACCTAAATGACAATGGATAAGTTACAGACATTATTTTTTGGGATTTCTTAAAGGCTTATATATATATATATATATATATATATATATATATATATATATACGGGAAAATCAAAAGCTGATATATTAACAAAAGAAAAGAATGGAATAATGAATTAAAATACTACATAATAAAATAGATAATTTAAAATTAAATGATACAAATATAAATTTGGAATTAAAATCATTAAATTGAAAATATCTTGATACAACGCGACATCTAGTTTCAATACAACAAGAAGAATGGAAAATTTGCTGTTACTCAGTCAATCCCAAAAGCTTACATAAGCTTGCTATAAGATCAAAGAAAAAATCCAGCTATATTAAAGATTTTAAAGTTAACTAAAGGGGAAAAATAGAGAAATAACTGATTTGAAAGATGTATTAGACATTTTCAGATGCCACTCTGAAAATATAAATAACACCCCCCACCATAGATAATGACATTGTTATAAATTATTTTCTGAAAAGTAATATACAACAAAAAATAACTAAAGAGCAAAAAAATATTATTGATAAGCCCATCCTATTAAAAGAAATAAAAGACCAAATTCAAAATATTAAGACAAGGCTCTGGGATTAGATGGTTTAATTCCTGAATTATATAAGCTTATACCTGATAATATTATCAAAATATTATAGAATGTATTTGAAATTATCAAAACTTCTTAAGTTATCCCCACATCTTGGCACTACACCCTTGTTGCTCCCATTCTTAAAAAAAGATAAAGATAGCAAACTATGGTCCTCTTATAGACCCATATCCTTACTCAATGTGGATTATAAAATATTTATGTCTATATTTACAAGAAGACTGAATCATATAATGTCAAAACTAATTAATGAAGACCAAACCAGATTAATTTTAGGTAGAAAAGTCCATGATAATATAATCAAATTAAATATATTAATTGAGTTAGCTAATAAAAATGAAAAATGAATTAACAGTAATTAGCTTAGATTTAAGTAGCGCATTTGATTCTGTTAGCTGGTCTTATTTATTCAAAGTACTTAAAGAATATAACTTTTCTGAACTATTTATAAATCTTATTACAAATAAACAGTAATTCCTGTTCATTTGTAAAAATAGGCACTTATATCTCCAAATCCTTCAAATTATTAATGGGTATAACACAAAGTTGTCCTCTAGCCCCATTATTATTTGCTTTAGTAATTGAACCTCTCACAAATTATATTAGATCCAATATCAAAATCAAAGGTTTTATAATTGATAAAGAGTTTAGCTGTAAAATTTAGTTATCTGCAGATGATATTCTTATTAATACTGGAAACATAGAATCCTCCTTATCACAAAATATTTCATCCTTAAATCATTTTGAGAAGATTTCAGGTTTAAGCTTTAACAAAAATAAAAGAAGAACTTTATTAATTAATAAAACAACCTCTCATTTCCTAAATAGCTTTGCAAAATTCAGTTGGAGTAATACTCACATTAATTATTTTGGAATTGATATTACATCTACAATAAAAAATACAATTCAAACAAACTATTCAAACTTAATGACTATAATTAGACATGTAACAGAGGACTGGAATAAATCCTATTTTACAATAGAGGACAAGCTTACTTTAATAAAAATGATTATATTACTAAAAATCATTTTCTATATACATGCCCTAATATTTCTTCCCACCAAAAATAATTAACAAATTAAACAAAACTCTCTTAAAATCCCTTTGGTATCCAAATAAACCAAGATTATCTTTTGATTGGCATACCAACAGCTGGGAAGATGGAGGGATAGCTTTCCCTAATATTGAATTATATGCAAAGTCTACTATCATAAACATAGTAGCATTGTAGGTAAATTCCACATATTCAGCATGGAAATTCATACATGCAAGATTGATTAAAAATAATAAGCATAACCTAATTCCTCAAACCTTATTTGGTATCAATAAATGTTATTGGATATTAAAACATTTCTTCATAAATGAAAAAAGTAACACCATCTATTGTATTTGTAGATTCTAGTCTTCATGTATTTAAGTTGCATATCGACACTAATTATATAGATAAAGATTTGTTTTTTTTATTACTACTTCACATACCTAACAAAAAGGGTTATCCAGACACATTTAATAAAAACAAGGTGTTAGAATTTCAGGAAATCAGTTTACTTATTTGGCATCAGTTTTTAAACAAAAAACAAATTACTTACCACTGAATTTCTTCTTTTTAAATGTTCTTTAACAAAAGATAATTGGATAAACATACATAGTTGCATAAAATATATAAATGATAATAATGAATTATAAAGAAAAAAATGATTGATAAATATTAACCACATTTCTTTTCACAATAAATTCTACATAGCCATAATATATAAAATCATATGAGTGGAGTTTATAAATTTAAACTCAAACCTTTGGAATTATCCTACAAAACTAAATGGATTTGAGTTCTTAATACATAATAAGAAATTGATCTTAAAGTCAAGCAGTAAAACAACATCCTCTCTTTACTGGAGAATTTACAATTGGAAATATATGCACAAAAACTTTTTAACCCCTGACAAAATTAGACTAATGTATAAAACAAAAGAAGTTCAATTCTGGAGATGTAATTGTGATACACAAGCAAATTAGGCTCATATGATTTAAAACTGCAAATTGGTTGTACCCTTTTGGAATTAATTTATAAAGTTTTCTCAGGCAATATGGACTGATAAATGTTGTATAACTGATTCACTCATTTTATTTAATGCTCCAAGACCAGAAGTTGTCCCCAGATCACAGTTGCCTCTCCTTTGGTCAATTTTATCTCTGGCTAGGAAAATAATTACAAAACATTAGACATGCAAACCTGCTTTGTCTTTTGATGATTTTATTATTTTAGCTAAAAGCATCTGCAAGAAAGAACTTTCCACTTTGAACATAACACCAAATATTACTCATCAAAAATATTGGCAAAAATTATGTGATTTACTAGAAAACATATAATTACCTGTATTCATTTGTTATTGATGTGGATTCTTGTAAATAGTTATTCTTTTTTTGCATATTTGTTTCTCTTTGAATTGTAATCCTTCAAGTTTGTAAAATCAATAAAACATTATTATAAAAATGTGGATAGGTACCTGCACCACATGTAAAACAATTTCCATTATACAGTTTGTTATTAATCATATTAATTATGTGCTGTAGTTGATTATTATTGCATCTGCTAATTATTTATGTGTGTATATCCTCTCTTAAGGCTATATACAAAAGTCTGGGCAGTTGCTTTTATTGATGTTTACCACACATTCTCACTAAATATTTTTATTCTGGCTCATTCAGGTTCAGCATTAGTACAGCTATATTTTATGCTGATAGTATCAATATCTTGGTCACTAAAACACCAACATTTTGCTGATGTAGCTATATTTTTATTATTTCTGACTTGAAGAATTGCGTGTTATAAATTATAGATATCACATTGGATGGACTGGCAGTATGCACAGATTTTTACTTAATCATCTGTTTATCTGTCTGAAACAGTGCAAACCAATTTTGCTGAATACCATTACTAGATATTAGCCCTCACCTCACATTGATGCTTAGCTATGTATAAGTTAGATATTACAGAAATTACTGAATTGTGGATGAAATTAGAAGACAATCAGGCCTTCCAAAGAAAAAAAAGGTCTGGAATGAGAGCTTGTTGTGGATCATGGTAACTTGTAACAAGACATATGAGTTCTGGCTTATTGGCAGTGCTTTCACATGGCTCGGACTATAATTCAGTTGACTGGACTGTGAATGTCTGATAGTGGGTCAATTCAAACTAGTCACAGGACTGGACTGTTAACTCTGCAGCTATCATTTTGATGGGATTAACAGTTCTGCTCTTAAATATCCCAAAGCATTCATTTAGGATATTAATGATTTTGTAAATATAAATGTTATATATTGATTGTAGTTTCAACACTGACTGCAGTTTATGCATGATACACAACCTGTTCATCATATTTCACTACTACAAATTATTGCAAATATACAAAGTCAAATTGCTTGCACTGACTTTTGGGTTCTCACAGACACTATAAATAGATTTTCTTCATGTGTGGTCAACTCATCAAACTTTACCAGCCATTGCATTATCAATATCAGCTTTTTAACCATTAGGATACACCAGTATGGGAACATTATTACCTACTATACTTACTCACATATCAAACAATTCACTTTCCTCTCCCATGCATTACTAGGTCTCCTTGAGTGGTGCCATTTTGAAAGTTATCTTTTGTCCTGCTTGTGGTGAGAAAGCTTCCCCAGACCCTTTTCAGTGTGCACACCTGCAACACACTTGGTCTACCTGCATCAACGCAGCTCGGGACCCCCCCCCCCCCAGCAACTGCAACATTGCCAGATAAAACCACTGCTATGGTCCAGTTTCTCCCTACACTTATTGCAAGCCAAGAATAACACTTTTTAATAATAAGATACCTACCAGGCAAGTCTGCATAGCACACTTGGTCTACCTGCATCATCACAGCTTGGGTCCCCCTCCTCCAGCAACTGCAACATTGCCAGATAAAACCACTGATATGGTCCGGTTTCTCCCTATAGTTATTGCAAGCCAAGAATAACACTTTATAATAAGGATACCTACCAGACAAGTCTGCATAGGTGACTGGATATGTACAGTTCTTGTTATTAGCAGATGTGGTCCTTAACAGTTATGTTTTAAACATTGTAACTGCCAATAACAGAAGAAAAACAGGCTGGAAGGAAGCACTCAGGTTCACAGTTTCTTCAAGGTTTAATGGCACAAGTAGTAGATAAGCAAAAACATCATAAACATTGTAACTGGTTATTTACATTTCCTTTTACAGCACATTTGTTAATTTTGCTAGTTATTTTTTAAACATTGTTTTGGCCGGCATCCACACCTGTAAGGACACCCCCCCCCCAGGCAACTATAGATTTGTCTATTGCCACTGGGTGGCATGACTTAACAATATACTTGCTGCATCTTGTCCCAGATAGATCTGTCTCCACACTGAATACTTGTAAGATAATGCAAGTACCATTTACTTGGTGTATTTTGTCCTCCAGATAGATTTACCTTCCTTTGTATTAGTTGCACACCAAGGCCATAAAGTATTGTTTCTGCAAGTAACTGCTTACACTCCTAATTTCCTGCTTTTACCTCTTCCTTGCTTACACTTACATTACAGCTCCAAGGCTTCCACTTCTTATGCTGATTCCTTTTCTTTGCAGTCTTCTGTGAGAGGGTGGGCCAGATCTCTACCTGCTTTTTCTGGTTATACCTTCCCCCATTTTGTATCTCCCTCCTCCTCCATGCACATTAACCTGTCTATATTAGTGGGTCTCCTTCAGCGTTGCCATTTTGAAAGTTATCTTTTGGCCTGCTTGTGGTGAGGAAGCTTCGCTAGACCGTTTTCAATGTGCACACCTGCAAGTAAGTGCCTGCATGTGTTTACGCCCTTCTCAAATGTTTGTGGTGCACCTGGTTTAACAGGCATGTTTATGTTTTCCAGCTGAAGTACTTAGCTAATGTAGTCTAGGGATCTAACTGATGTAGTGATTGCCTTTACTACAGAAACTGTTTACTGTTACATATGCTGTTATGCTCACAATAGTCTAAGGGACTAACTGAAGCTGTGACTGCTTTTACTACATAAACTGTTTTCTGTTAAATATGCTGTTATACTTACAAGGAATTTGGCTGGAGACTTGTGTTATGTGATGCATACAACTACAGTAAACAAGTGTTACATTCTCCATACTTTCCTTACCTCTGAGCTTACTTACCAAACCACTGATTGTTCTTCACAGTCTTGCCTTCTTCCTTCTCCTTGGCTCTAGCCACTCTGTTTGCCCTGCAGGCTCACTCCGCTCCCCTACCCCCAATTCCCACCGACCCCCAGTGCTCCTACACTTATTCTAGTCATAAGTCCCCTCCCCCCTGTCTCACCCAATCCACTCTCATCTCCTCACTATCCCCTCCCCTCCCATCTACCAATACTCTCACCCCTCTCCATCTCTAATCCTTAAAGCTCTAGATAAACTTCCATACTCCTCCCTCCTGCACGCTCATCAATAATCCTATTACATCCTCAACACCTAACCCCCAACTATTCCATTATACCTAAACCACACCATGTCTCTTCAAACCATTTTCATTCTTTCCCTTAGCCTCCTACTCCTAATGCCTCTATACCATGCTACCTCCTATTCCTCTTGCAAACCCCTTCTTTCCTATCCCCTCTTCACTCCACCATCACCCCTAACACACATCATAACTCTGCCACATCTCATTTCCACACTATATCCTCCTCCCTAGTGCTTCCAAACCCACTTCTCTGCTTTAAACTAAAACTCCTATCCTCCTCAATGAAATGTCATATTCCCAAAGCACTATTGTACCTCCCACCAAACTCTAGGAGCAAATGCAAACCCCTGCTCTCATTCCCATTTAACTGCCTATGCCTAGCAGGAGACATACACCCCAACCCAGGACCTAGTACCAGCAGCAATCCATCTCCCCCCATTACCACCCATACTACCAACCCTAAATACCTCAAGATCTTGACCATCAATACCCAGAGTCTAAGAAACAAATTAGCCCACTTCCATGCTTGACTATCCCATACCCAACCTGACATAGAAGCTGTCTCTGATACATGGCTAAAGCCCAAAATTTCAGACTCTGAAATACTACCCCCTGGGTTTCAAGTACATAGACAAGACCACCTAAAAATGAAGGGTGGAGGAGTAGCCTTAATCTACTCTAGCTACTCTCCATAACTCATTTAAAACTTTTACAAACAATGAAAAAAAGAAAAACGGAGGCTACAAATCACGCCAGTCAAATAGGAATCAGATTTCTTTACTAAACTTAGTAAGCGCTTTCATGCAAAACGTTGCTTGCACTTCTTCAGACAAAGTTAGAATAAAACACATGGCATTTTATATACAAATACCTAAACCAAGCCCTAAATTAATTAATTAACTTGCCCTTAATTTAATCAACAATTTTACAACAATAAATAGCTGGTTTAAAGCTACAAAGTGCATAAAAAATGTTATTCAACCATACCAACTACCTAAAACATGTTTCTAAAATGTAGCTCATTTTTTGTATATACAGGAAAATCGAATAATTCATTATACATTTTTATATATATGTATACACAAAATAAAAATGAAGTAAAATGCTTAATCATTTAAATATACTAACAAATTATTATTGTGTATATGTAAAAATACTATATATATAAAAAACATCTATCTCTCCAGAGCTTTAATGTTAAGCAAACATTTAATGGAACACATATCATTGATGCCTGGGTAGGTATAAGCATTAGTTTTCAGTTGCCAAAGGAGTTCACGTTCTTGCAACTTTAAATACCATGGTCCCCCTCTGGGATTTTTATCTACCTTTTCCACAATGTTAAACAGAAAACTATGAGAATTATTATCAATGATATGCTTAGCTAAAGCATTCGATGGATTTTGCTTGGATATAGCATATAGATGTTCATAAATTCTGTTTTTTAATAATCTTTCTGTTTTACCAAAATAATAAGCCGGGCATTCTCTACATTTTGCAAGGTATACCACCCCCTGGCTCTCGCAATTATATTTACCATTAATATAATATTTAATGCCTCTAATAATAAAGGTGGAACCTGTCTGTATAAACCTACAATATCTGCATCTCCCACACTTGAACATGCCCTTATTGGCTTTATAAGTTCTAAGTGGGAATTCCAGTAGATTTTTTGTAGAGAGGGCCTTCTTATATACTATGTTCAATTTAGAACCTAATAAGGAATGTAATTTTCTATCTTGCATGATAAATTCCCAGTTATTTTGTAAAACACATCTGACATGTGTAGCATAAGGGTTAAACTGTGTCAAAAAAATGATGTTGTAATTGGTTTCAGTTTTACTGCTATTTTCACTTTCTAAATTATTATTATCCAGCTGAATATCTTGACTTACATTGTCAGAAACCGTATGTGTTCGTTTAAAAATGGGCCCAAGCAAACCAACCTTCCTTTTGTTGTTAACTTCAACAAAAACTACATTTAACAGTTTGTCCAGATACCCTCTATTATTAAACATTTCCCAGAGCTTCCAACATTCCTCCTCGAATGCTTCATCCGTAGAACACATTCGGGAGGCACGGACAAATTGTCCTTTAACCACCCCTTTCTTTTGATGGTAGGGGTGGCAGCTTGTGAAATGTAGGAAGGAGTTGCTATATGTAGGTTTTCTATATATTTTTGTAGAAAAAGTGTCTTCTGCTATATCTTTATTGATGTTAATATCCAAAAAGTGAATTGATGTGTCCCCAATTTCATAAGTAAATTCCAAAAAAGAAATAAAGGAATTCATTTCACTAATCAGCTCTATGACTCCATCTCGTGTACTATTAGCTATCATTAGGATATCATCTTGATAGCGTGTGTACCACACTATAATTTTCTTGAATAAATCATGGGGAAAGAGGAATGTCCGCTCCCAAAAGCCATTACTGTGTTGGCGAAACTACCACCAACCGGGGAACCCATCGCTACCCCTGTTTGCTGTAAGTATATGTCTTTTCTGAACATAAAGTAGTTGTTCGCTAAAATAATTTCCAAAATGGAAATAATTAAGTCAACATCCTTCCCTGGACACTTTTTTACTAACAAAAATTCACGTACCCATTCAAGACCTGTTACATGGGGGATAACAGTGTATAAGTTCTTAACATCTGCTGTCACAAATATTAAATCAGCTTTAAAAGGAATTTCATTAAGACTCTTTAAAACATGCCAGGAATCTTTGCATATCTGACTTTCAGTCTTAAGAAACTCTTTCAGTTTGTTATCCACCCATTTGGCACAAGGGTAGGTGATGGAGTTCCGTCCATCTATTATAGGCCTAAATGGGGGATCCTGGATGTTTTTATGTAATTTCGGAATGCCAAACAACACCGGGGTAATGGGTGCTGGCATAGAAAAATAGTGGTATAAATCAAGTGAAATACAGCCATCAATGAATAAATCACTTAGAAAGTCCCTAATTCTTTGATAGGCTTGATTAAATTCATTCAGTGATACTTTTTTATATTCTTCAGAGGAAAGTAAACAATGCATTTTTTCAATATAATCATTTTCATGCATTAAAATGGCTCCACCGCCTTTATCAGGCTTCATTACTCGTATTTCATGTACCCTCATGTGTGTTATTAATTCAATTTCCAACTCTCCATAACTCCCTACCAAAATCCTATTCCACAGTTCAACAACGCTGAACTAGTCATAGGAAATCTCAGACTAAATAACCAGAAAAGCATTTGTGTTATAGCCCTCTATATCCCCCGTGGAAACAACATTAACACACTTGAGGAAATTCTTCTATGGGCCTTATATAATATCAAGCTTGAGACATACATCCTAGGAGATGTGAACATTGACTGGAAAAAATTACTGCCAATAACCTCACCATTTCAATCTATGTAATTTCACTCAACTCACAAATGCTATAACCAGACCTAATAAAAATAACCCCCCAGGCTCCATACTGGACTGGATCCTTATCTGCCACCCAAACAAAATCTCTCACACTGGCACCTTAGCAGACTCTATCAGTGATCACTTACCAGCCTTCATCCATATAGCAATATATAATAAAGCACCAATATATCCATACTCGGAATTTCAACAACTTTAACCCTACAACTTTTTCCAGTTCTCTCAAACTGATAAACTGGGACACTCTAAAATTTCTGCCTCTGGACAGTGCTGTTGAATTCTTCAACTCATCCTTATTAGACACTCTTAACTCCCAAGCCCCTCCAAGAATAAAACGTATAAAAAACAATTCCACCCCTTGGCTTAGTAAAAATACCAAAAACACTCATACAACAATGGGACAAGACCTGGCAACTCTACCATCATAATAGGCACCCTGACACCCTTCTTAAATATAAACAACTCCGCAACTTAGCCAAAAAATGTATCATACAAGACAAAAAAGCATACTATATCAAACTCCCGTCTAACCACTCCTCTAACCCCAAACAATTCTGGAAATCCATCAACTCACTTCTCAACCCAGGCACCAAAACAACCCTTGCCCTGACACTGGTAAATCTGACCCAGAAATAGCTACTCTGTTCAACTCCTTCTTTACTAACTCTATAGCAGAGCTCACTAAAACATTCCCAAACAACACCTCCCCCCAAATCAAACCCTCTGCCCAACCTTCCACCCCAAACTCACCTTCCATATTCCACCTCAAACCCATCCTCACCTCATATATAAAAAAAAACTTCTCTCTAAGCTTAAGCCTTGCTCCAGTTCCCCTGACAATATCCCCTCACTCTTCTTAAGAATTGCAGCAGACAGCATCGCCATCCCCATTAGCATAGTCATCAACGGATCCATACAAGAATCATATGTCCCAAAACTGTAGCGTGCAGCCTTTATCCTACTCCTCCACAAAGGAGGCAAAATAATAACATCTCCAACTTCCAACCCATAGCGATTCTCTCCCCTATTTAAAAAATTCTTGAGAAATGCATCTACCTTCAGCTCATGCCATTTATTATACATAACCAACTCCTCACCCCAACACAACATGGGTTCCATCCTAGCCATAGCACAAAAACAGCTCTTCTCTTTTTTCTAGACATCATAAACCATGCCCATGACTCTGGAGAACTTGTATCCACAATCCTCCTTGACCTCTCCATGGCTTGTGACACAGTCTCCCATACAGACCTTCTTCACTACCTTTCCATTCGTAACCTCTCACAAAACACCATTACCTGGTTCAGCAACTACCTCTCTGACAGATCTCAGGCAGTAAAATGGAAGACGGGCACCTCAGCCTTCCTTCCCACCCCAACCGGGGTACCCCAGGGATTCATTCTTGGCCCTATGCTCTTCAATATCTTCATTAATGATTTCCATGCAGCTATTCCTAACACTAAGATAGCACAATATGCAGATGACTCAACTTTAGTTTGCTCTGCATCAAACATCCCTGAGCTCCAAACAAAAACTCAAACTGCCTTCTCAACTACTGAGAACTGGATGCTCCAAAATCACCTCTTTTTGAATGCCAAGAAATCAAAGATCCTTCTATTCTCTCCCTCAAAATCTATCTACCTAGCCAACACCTCTTTCAAGATTACAAGCCTTGCCAAGTCCACTATAGAAGTTGTTCCTTTTGCTAAACTTCTTGGAGTTACTATTGGCAAACATCTAAAATTTGATACCCATATTCAGTTAAATATAAAGAAAACCCAACAGAAACTTGGCATGCTGTACAGAAACTCCCACTTCTTCTCCCCCTCAACAAGACAGACCCTCACCACTATCTTCTTACTACCCTCACTAATGTATGGTGCTCCCCTACTAACCAACCTATTTTCCCCCATCTCTTTTAAACTAGAATCCTGTTACAATAAAATCTCAAAGTTCGCCACCACTTCCAAATACTCCACTCACCACTGTAAACCTCTCCATCAGCTGCAATGGCTAGAACTCCCAAACTACCTTGACTACCTCCAACTCATCAGCACTCACAAGCTTATTTTCAAACCAACTATATGCCCAGCACTAACAAACATCTAAACATTGTACACCCCAAACAGAACTCTAAGATCTACCCACCAAAATCTAATCTGTTTGTAAACCAAACATCCTGCTGGACAGCTTCTCCTATCCTTTTCTGTCGCCAAAAAATGGAATTTTCTCCCTCCATCTCTAAGAATTTCTGAGAACTCTGAACACTTCAAAACCCAGCTGCATTCTTACCTCTTTCAAAAATGGAAATGCAATTGCACTCCACCTACCTAACCTGCTTAATACATAAATACTTTATAATGCACAAAATTTGTTCTTCCTTACACACTATTGATTAACCCTATGTACTGCCTTCATGCTAATGCTACCTCTATACCACTCTCAGAGGATTTAAACCTCTGTATTAATTTAACTCATGCTAATATTCATGCATAAAGAACCCATCCATGCTAATGTTACTTCTATATCATTCTCAGATGATTTAAACCTCTGTATTAATTTAACCTTGTACTACTGTTCTCAACCACTAAACATGTAAATATGCTTTACATCCTTCTCCAAGCTGCTGTTTAACTTTTGTTTAGTTTTTACTATTTTGTATGTAAAATTTTCTTAGTTAGTTTCTGTTTCTACTATGTATTGTACTTCATATTATGGAGCTTGTACTATGCATTATTGAAGCTTTTCTCCCCGGGCCTCCACTGAAAACGGGCTCTTTGAGCCCAGTGGACCTCCCCGGTCATCAAACTGGAAATAAAAAATAAATAAATAAAATAAATAAATTTATAGGCTGAACTGGCATCTATTAACCAGTTTCAGGATACTTACTGAATGTCCTACTGACTCCAAGGCAGATCCCATACTATTCTCTCCTATCGTTATAAAGAATTCCAGAGTAAAGTCTGCTTTAATGGCCACATCCAATCTAAAGAATACTTCCACTGACAGATGAAAGCATGGTTGTGTTATGAAATTTCTGTGCTATTCCTTGAGGAACACATACAATAGGCTAATAAATAAATCCAAACTATATTCATTAACTAATGGTGAACATTTTCCTGGGAAACCAGACAAGTTTCTGGAAAGAAATAAATCATGTGAAATGCAGAAATAAATATACTCCTGTGGTCTGTCTTACTCAGACAAGTAAATACTCAAATCTACCTTTACGGTGGTAGAAACCACTGTCTGAATATTTCTAAAATCAGATAAGACCTGGTATTAGACATATCAATGCACTTATCACAATGTCCTTAATTTGTTTGAATTCATGCCTGAATTCTCATTCCACTCAGTCTCATGCACTCACAGGAATCAAAGGCTCCAAAGTGATCTGAAATTTGACAAAGCTGATATTGAACAGACAAGTTAGTTTCCTGTTCGTTGTTACTGTTCATTGGGCTTACCTAAATCTTTGCTTTGGAACCTCTTGTTTGTATGCTGCCAACACAGCAATGCCATCCTGTATGTGGGCCTGTATGTCCATTTAGTACTCTGAGCACTGTCATGCCCTAATTAGCAAAAGCCTATCTCAGGACATAGGATGCATTGACAGCTATTTCACTTAGATAGGCTTAACTGATAACTGAATGAAAACAAATGCAGTCCTTGTTATCACTGCCAAGAGGATTAATATAGTACAGGCACATTGCCATTCCCAAGGCTGGATCTATCAGCACTGTCTGAGTTGAGAATTCAAATGAAAGTCCATTATTTGTATGATAAACAACTATGAGGCAATTCAAAGATGGTCACAATTACACTACATTTCTATACAGGGAGTCCTCATTTCCACAAAGTCCACACCTTAGAGTTAATTATATAAGTAAAAGTAGTACAAAGAACAAAGGGCTGGCATGAAAGGCATAGGAACCTTAATATTCACCAGAAGACCAAACATAGAATTGGACCACATTTTAGTTGTGAACAGAAGTCTATAATCAAAGATTGAACAGTCACAATTTCAACCATCAAAAGAACAATCATTTAGATCAAATTTAAAATGATCAAAAACAATGAAAATTAAAAGTTTTTTTTTCTTTGTGCTGGGGGGGGGCAAGACCTCCCACATCCCCTCCTAATTAAATATTCCAGTTCTGCGATTGCACAACAGAAGGGTAAGGGTAAAGTCTCTTAACCCTCTGTACCACAATCCCATACAAAACGCTAGTGGCAAAAACTCCTTTGACAACAGCATTTGCTCATATGAATATTTGATATTTACAGTCAGAAAAAAAAACATTCATTCATATGAGCATTCAGTGTTTCAGACTACAACTATGAACAGATATACAAAACCTAATTTCAAATATCTGTAAGCTTGGTTACACTCCGTCCTGAAGCTTTTATATTATGTACAGAAAAGTCTAAGTAGTATCAATGGTGCAACAGGAAGCAGATTCACCTTCAGTGCAAAAGGTTGTGGGTTTTATTCCCACCCCAGGTACATGGATTGCTGACACTACCATGCAGCATAAGAAGGGTGCTGCATTCCTGAATCTGTTGTCCTTTGGATGAGAAACTAAACTTGGGTCCCATTTGCTTGAGTTGATGGTAATTCAGGTGGGTGTAAAGATCCCATGACACCTATTAAAAGGAGAAAGTGTTCTTTGATAAATATATATCTGTTATAAACAATTAATAGCATATATCTGTCTATATACATACTAACATATTTACACATAATATATGCATCAAAAGAGAAGAAGAAAGCAAATGTAAAGGAAATACATCAGTGTTCCCCACTCTTGCATTTACAACCACTTTATTTTTTTCAACATTTCTGCAAGATTCCAAGTATTCACAACCACTTTGTTATTTATTTCGACATTTCTGCAAGATTCCAAATCTTATTAAACATTTAATTTAGTGTAGCATTCCATATTTCCCATGCTGCATAAAACAAATTAGTATCCTATGTCTCATTGTTTTCAACAATATAATAACCATATAAAATCATACCTATACTCAAATCATCAGCATTTATAATGTGTCCCAATAACTTTTGTTGACATAGGGCTGGACTTAGTAAAGTTCACGGAATTTGTCACTTTCTGCTGATATCAGCACAAAAGCACGTAATATGTAAATATGCCTTAGCGAACTTAGAATACCTCAGCACAAAACGAGCTTCTCAGTAGCAATGGTGCACTGTATATCAGTCACAGCTACTCTGCAAGTCATGAAAGCTGTCTCACAATGCAAGATGCGCTTTAACAAAGTTATGGAAATACTATCCCAATCTAAGCGGATTGACATCTCTAATACATTCTTACAACATGATCTCTCCAGTAAATGGAGAGACAAGTACAGAATATTTGGATTCTGTTGGAATCCATAAAATAGCTAATAAAAATGCAATAAAGGCAAAAGGCAATCACGGCCACATTATCACGGCTAACAGTAACTAATAATAGGTGTAAGACATGTGTGGGGAAGACAGGTAAAACACACACCCAAGGAAATAGGGAGACAGAAAATCAGACAGTATGGATGAAGAAGAGGGATGCACAAGAGTCATGTTGGAATAGGAAAACATGAGGGACAAAGTGACATGAGCTATTTTTTTTTTTTGGTGGCAATAGGCCAGATTATTTTGAAGAATAGACCTCTCAAAGGCATTCAATACCATCTTCCACTCCCTACTCTTGTCCCAGCTCTCACACCTGCATCTCACCCTCAACCATATCCTGGTTCTCCAGCTACCTTTCCATGCGCCAACAAGCTGTGCAATGGAAAGAGTCAACCTCCTCTTTCCTACCTACATCCACAGGAGTACCACAAGGATCTGTACAAGGCCCACTCCTCTTTAACATATTTATCAACAATTTCCACCTCTCCATCCCTGATGCCTCAGTTATCCAATATGCAGATGACTCCACTATCATCTGCTCAGCCTCCTGCCCCTCCAAACTTCAAATCATAACCCAAATAGCCTTCTCCAAAACAGAATTGTGGATGCAATCCAACCACCTAGCACTAAACACTAAAAAATCAAAACTAATGATTTTCACTACCACCAAAACCTCCCAACTCAACAAAGACCTATTTTCCATCAATAGCCACAGTAACACCCCCCTAGAAATCATTCCCAGTACTAAACTACTTGGCATTACCATAGATGAAAACCTAAAATTCAACTCCCACATTCTCTCCACAATCAAGAAAAAGCAAAAATTGATCTTCTCTACAGACACAACTTTTACCTCACCCCTCCTCCTAACAAACCCTCTCATCTTCCTTTCTTCTCCCCTCCCTCCTGTATGATGCCCCCTACTCTCCAACATACAACTTGGCCTTCGCTCCAAACTCGAATCCTGTTACAACAAAATCTGCAAATTCGCAGCCAATTCTAGGAACTCTTCCCATCACTGCCACTCTCTACACACCCTCACCTGGCTAGAACTCCCCAACCACCTAAAATACCTCCAGCTTACAAACGTATCTTCAAACCAACATTATGCCCTTCTCTCACCAAATGTTTAATACCCTACACACCCAGCCGCTCCTTGAGATCCAAAGGTCAAAACCTCTTACAAGTGCACAAACCCTTACATCCACCTGGCCAGTTACTACTATCCCACATCATAGCCAAACTGTGGAACTCTCTATCCTCCCCACGACGTAGTTTACCTAACCATAACAATTTCAAATCCACACTTCTCTCCCATTTGTCATCCAGAAAAAAAAAAAAACTCATGTTATAAACTTTCCACAAATTGTATGCATGCTGGCCTCTACCCTACCTTGCACATACCCTTATAATTTCATCCTCCTAAATGTAATGTAACATATACTTTAGTGTAAAATTGATACCTCTGTACTGATCATTACTATATATCCTATTCTGTCAATTGTGGTGTTGGTCAAGTACTTTTTTTTATTTAGTGTTTTCCTTTTTTGTAACTTTGCAACTTGTAATTTTCTGTGACATCCAGTGTGTGTTTTACATAATGTTGTTTTACATAATGTTGTTTTACTATGTACTGGAGCTTTTCTCCTCTGGTCTCCACTGAAAAGGAGCCACAAGCCCAGCTGGACTAACCCAGTTAACAAACAAACAAACAAACAAACAATAAATAAATAAATAAATAGAAGCAAAGGAAAAGACAGGGGAATAGGAAGAGAACAGCAGGTATACTAATATAACAATTACCACAACACATGACAGTCAAAGGTTAGAAATAAACAGTAAGGAGAGGTAAGCTACACAGATGGCACACTGCACAACATGGGCAATGGAAAGTTGATAAACAGGGTGGAGATGCATACCAGCCATGGTCTAATGCAACAATACTTGTGCACCTCTGCACTATTACATTATGACATGTGGCAAGCTGTCCAGCAGTCATACCTTAAAGTGTATGACTGATAGCAGTTGTGTGCTGTAGGGTAATAAAGAGATACTGCAGTACACATTGGATAGGTAATCCAATACTCAAACAGCCTGTCAACAGTGCAAGCATAAGACAAGCAGCATAACAAATGGGCAAATGCAGCCCCTGAAATGCCAGAGAATACCAGCAGAGGACAGAACAGAACCTCTGACCATGCATGTGAAAAGCAAACAACAAAGCACAGTGCCAAATGGCTGTACTGTAACAAAACAGCAAACTGGCTGCTACCTACACATGTAAGTGTATAATAAAACCCAAACAGATATATTATGGAATGCATATGTTACAAATACATGCCATGTCAAAAGCAACACACAGGTGTAGACATATATCTATGACCTTCATTGGCCTAACAGGAAACTATTTGAAAGCAATGGCAATACACATACACACACCAATGATGTAATAATAATATATGGTCACAAATCTATGATTAATGCTACATAACCAATATCATATTGTGCACTTGAATTTTAACAGTGCATGCTGGTTAATATGTAACACACAAGTATAACAACAACAAGGATGTATTGCAAGCAGTGGCTATCAGCTTCTGTGCATATGTCCTGCATCTGTATAATGGCCACAGAGATGGCACAAGTTGACCTTGTAACAAAACCACTACATGAAAATGGACTAGAATTCCAACAAATGTGAACATATATCATGCATATGTGCAAGATATATGACATACAGTAACTACAAGGGTGTAAGGGAGGTGGACAATATGGGCCCACATCAAGGAAGACATGGCATCAAAGCTCCATAGGCAAATGATAAAGTAGGGCAACAATATGGAAGGTGACACATTGCAAATACATGTGAACACCACATAGAGTGGTGTTGAAGTCAACTCAAACTATATTAAAGTGAATGGCCATTGTATGTTACATGGGCAGACTGCATTGTCAACGTCTACAGAAATGGGCATGGATAAATCACACACACAGCATTGTGCAATCATATAACAGCAACAGGCATAGGTAAGCAAGCTGAGAATTGGCATTGCATACACATATATATTGTCATGCCAATGCAAGCCAACATGTGGAATAAACATATACGGTTATGTGTCACTGAACCTAGTTATGACTGAGCAAAGGATAGTCAGGTGGGCAACATAACAAATTAACATAAGATCAGTGACTGCTCACAGTTACAAAGTATAACAGTGTTTCTCTATTGATCAGAATATGTGCAGAGACATGTACATAAATTAATGTATATGGACACCATGTGCCAAAATGTGTGATTTTAGTGAATAAAGAATGGATGTGGAAATGTAACATAGACCAAAGAAGACATACTGTACTGTTAGTGAATAAATTATCATTACCATGATATCATGAAATACATGAACATTACACTGGCAGTCTATGTATTCAGTAATGGAGGACTGCCTATATTTATGAGACACATTTATATGACACAACATGGCATCTGCATTGCCACACACAGTGTCAGTATGCCAGTGTGACAGAATGACAAGTGTCATCCAAAACACAGGGGCAAGGCCCTTCTGTTGAACATACATGACATGGCAAACCACAAGTCATACCCATACCACTACGCTATTTGTGGAATGTGGGCAATATGTTGTTTGTGAGTTGCTGTCAGTATCACACATGGATATAGTGGAATTGTTGCAGCAGCAGCAGCATATTAACTGCTGAAACTCAGGGAAAGATGGATGTTGAATGAAAGTCTAATGTGGTAATGTGTGTCATGCATCCATAGCAACATAATGCTAAATGTCACACATCTGCACTATACAGTTGAATAGGTATCACATAGCCATGGCAACAAAATGCTATGCATGCACAAGTGTGCATATGCAGTCCATTCACTGATATGGCAAACACCATGGTGGCAGCATTACACAAGCTGATCACACAGGCTATATTTATGGTACTGAGGGACTGCCTTGATGACTATAAACATCTATGTTCCTAAATGAGTCCCACAATGCCCATGCCATATCTTGGAAGAAATTCCCCCTCATGTCCCTCATCTGTGTCTGAAAGACATCAGTCACTACTTCCCAGATCTGCCCCTGATAATCATATTGTTGGGGTGCCTGCAGTTATTTCCTCTGAGGTGCAGCAGTGATGATGAAAAGTGCAGGTCCAGCTTCCTCATCATGATCCTCATCTCCATCATGGTCACCATCATCATTGGATGACTCTAGCAGAGGTCAGGAATGCACTTGTCTCTGATGTCTGATTAGTGAGAGTCCATGAGTCCTATGCTCTATGAAGGTGGATCACAACACAGGACAGAAAGTACACATGCATACCTGCTACTACATGACTACATGACATACCCACTGTGACACAATGAACAGGCAGAAAACAATCATTATGAAACCTTAGAATACTTTGTGGCCTTAGTCAAATGTACCACTGTATGCAATGTATGTCAGTAATCAAAACCATAACAATGGAAACCAAATGTTTATCAGGCCACACATTCCTGTCAAAATCATGGGTGACAAGCTGAGAATGATGTGCACATTTACAATCTAACAGACATTAAGTATCATCCCATTGACAAGTGATGTCTGCATATGAGAGTAAAAATATATCAGCATACATTACAGGTGTCATTAAAGCCACATTCTCAAATGAAATGGCCTAAAATAATTATTTAGGACAAGTATAATAAACAGATTTGATGCTAGCAAGTAGCTCCTCATGCAAGCAACACATTCAGTATGCCCTAGTATCTATACTTAAGGATGTTTTCAATACCAGAGCATGTCAGGGTCACTACACCCATCACACATGGCATGTAGAACACAGCTCACCAGTGGAAATCCTGACTTTACCTGAACATTTGTTTCTTGGCCATCATTGTACATGACAAGCATAAGCAAAGCCAGCAGACTTACATATCCTGACATTTGAAGATAAGCATGTCATGACACTGTGTCATGCTACATTTACATGATTCTACCTTGAAAAACCACACTGTAAAAATAACAACATAGCAAATAATAGTGTGGTCTGCACTGTTTAATACTTATGATACATGCCTTAGTAATTTGGCCAGCTGACTGTCTCAAATAATATCACTATTTCCATGTTACCGGTCTTGTATGTGTACTGTGCACATTTATGTTAGTGTGTGAATGTCAACTGTACTCTAGGTGACAGTGCATGTAATGAGTAATATGAACAGTCACCACTTAACATATTGATATAATGAAGATATAGTGAGATGACAATCCAATGTGAAATATAAAAAACATATGCAAAAAATATGAGCAAGGCAAAATGGTCATTGGCTAACCCAATATCAGCATCAGTTTTTGGAATGCAACACAAAACACTATTAATAATGTGCAATCATAAACACAGTGACATATCTTGGAAGAAATGAAAATATAGTATATGTCATAAAATCAGCCTTGTCTGCCTATAAATGAATTTGTGCCCTACATACATTTATTAGCAATCATTACCCTGCAAAATGCAAATGGCATAATGCTGCTTGCTGATTATGTAACAGATAGTTTGAAATGCTGAACAGGACTACTTATATGCACAAGTATCTCTAAACACAGGATAAAAGTATATTTTTACCAAACCATAAAAGGCATTGTAGGCAGATGTGGTACCCACATTGAACTGAAGGGCACAACAGACAGTCAGCCAACAACAGTGTGAATGCAGACACAGCAGACACCCATTAAGTATGTAAGTAGGCAGACTATGCACAACAAGAGGAGTGGTTTCTGACCTAGAATTTGTAGTTTATTGGCCATTTGGTCAGATTTTCCATATCTTTCAACTTTCTGGTTTAAAAGCCCTTGTTTGCACTTGTCTCCCACCTTTTCTGTCACTAGTCTAGTCCAGATACAGATTTGCTGTATCTAGGACTGTTTGTAAGCTTCTGAGAGGTGCTAAAGTCTGCTCTTCAATTTTTCCACTAGATCTGCTAGTTCTCTCCTCTCCTGCACGTTTACTAGTTTATTAGTCTAGCACTTTATCATAGACTTCTTGTAGCAATTATTGTAGCACACAAAAGTGCTACCAACACTAAACGTTCTACAGGGAAACAGCTCCAGTACTTATCATTAATGCACACCCCTACAGGCATGTCTAAAGGTCAGTTCTCTGTGCTTTCTCCTATTAACCTGGTGAACTTGGGCATCCTGAGGCAATGTAGCAACTGCCTCATGTAAACCAACAACTCTCTTCTCTTACCTCCCAACACTCAGACTTGTGAGAGATGCACTTATATATCCAAACTGGAAGCCACGCACTCTCCAGCCAAGACTGGAATAGCTGCCAAGAGAAGAAGTTCAACACTTGCACCACATCACATAGAACACATAGCCCTCCAGAACACTCACCAGCACTGCCTTCACATAAAAACACAAACCACACACTCACCTTCATGGAGGCTCTCAATAAAAATCTACCCAAACAGCAGAGACCTCCAAGGCAGAAATGCACTCAAGCACCACAACACAACACAAATCACGAGACACATAACTCTCCTAAACAGTGTGCCACTCAACCAAAACCCCTAAGAAAAAAGAGCATGCCCAGCACACTAGTCATAGGTGACTCGATAGTGCGGCACACTGATGTCCCACTCACTAGTTGAATAAGGAGAAAGTAACAGACAGCTACCTGTCAGGTGCCAGGATCCACCGCATAATGTACGCACTCAGGTCCCTCAACAACAAGTACAACTATGACTCTGTCATTGTACATGTGGGTATGAATGACCTGAGACATGCCTCACTGGACTACATGAAAAGAAACATGGAGGAGCTTTTGGATTATGTAGCCCATGTGGGTATGACCCTAGCTCTGAGCAGCATCCTACCATCACTCAGAATGATACCACAATACAAGCAGAAAATTATTGATTTCAACAATTGGTTAAGTTTCTGGCGTCATTCTAAGGGGATCCAGTATCTGTTTGCCTGGTATGATATGATTGACAGACCTCAATGCTTTGCCAGAGATGGCCTGCATCTGTCACCCCTGTGCTTCCAGATACTGGCCAAGGCTCTTCCCACCCCTATAGTGCCTTTTTTAGGTGGTGTTCCAAAGACCAAATTACTACCATAACAGCTACAAACAAATGCAATCTGGGAGTCATGCTGCTCAATGCTAGAAGTCTAAATCTCAAAATACACTCGCTCGAAGCACTCCTTAAAATGGATAACATCAACATTTGCGCTGTAACATAGACCTGGTTCAAGGCAGCATAAAGCACCCTTGCACTACCAGGCTATAACTCAGTCCACACCTTTCAGCCACAAAACTTGGACCAAAGCTCCAAAGGATGTGGTGTTTCCATATTCATAAAGGATGCACACACCTCCAGACCAGTAGCCCAACATAATGCATCACAGATACTTCAGGTGCAGCTAACATTGGGTAAGACAGCGATTCAAGTCTAGGCTGTTATAGGTCCCCAACCATGTCCCAAGACTCACACTCCATGTTCCTAAGCACACTGGAGAATATTAGGGTCCAACCTAACACTCTCATACTGGGTGACTTCAACTACTCCTCCATTAACTGGGAAAACTACTCATGTACCAATACACTCGCCCAACGTTTTCTGGAATTCATTAATTCCAGTGCCCTGGACCAGCTATGTTAGATCCGACCACAAACTAATAACCTTGGAAATCCACATCCCTCCCACCCCCCACCCCTGCAAAGGTAACCACCATGAAAAAACTTCTCCAAAGCTAAGTTTGGGCTCCTAAAAACAGAGGTGGCTAACTCCACAGCACCCATGCAAATGGAGAATAGTTGCATGACCACCGTATCATACACCAATGCACTGTACAAGCACGTACACAAATGCATGGATTTCACCATACCAAATAGAACCAAGACTCTCTCCTCCAATAAAAGGAAGCCAATCTGGTGGTCCCCTGCCATAAACAAACTCTAGAACAGAAGGAGGAAACTGATGCGGAACAAGGTGAAGTCCCAAGACTGGAAAAACTCCCTTATTAGCCTCAACAAAAAGTTGAGATCCCTCATCAAATCCTCTAAAGCTAGCTATGAAAACAGAATTTCAGTAGATAGTAAAGACAACCACAAGGCCTTCTATAGTCATGTAAAGAATCTCCATGGCAATACCCAGATTTGCTCTGAGCTACTGCACAATGGTACCTCCTATACTAAGCCAACAGATATTGCCAATATACTGGCCGACAGATTCAGTGCCAACTTTACCCCCCCCCCCCCAATGTGCAATGTTTTCATATCACATATGTTTTTTATATGTCCCAAGGACTATTTTATAGATTTTTGCATTGCAAATGACTGCAGAGAGGTTAAACTGGCATAAGCTGTCCACATAATCATCTTCATATGTGGGCCACCAGATCAATCTAAACATATGCATATAACTGTCTTTCAGATGAAAAACAGACCTAGGGGCAACAATTTCTTCCCACAGGAAGACAAAATTATAAAAGATGCTCTGCCCTCACATGGATGGAGACTCCTTGGAGAAGCAGGGAATACAATATTGAGGAATGAAGTCTGGACTGACTTCACAACCATGATTAATGCTGTGGGAAGTTATAATAGATCCTGGGAGGCCTGTTGTTGATGGTACTGTGACATGATCCTTCATGCAGCCAACAGGCTATGTTAGTATGAGAGGTTGATGGATGTCACTGGTTGTGGCCCACCCTTGACACCCCGTATGAGTTTATACAGTTTCTTGCATCACTGCATATGATGAGGGGGGAGTACTGCATATGTAGGGATGGGATAGAAGCAGGTGTTCCATGCTGCTCATGCTTGTGCTACTTTGCATAACATTGCTGCATACAGAGTAACTTAGTAAATATCTCTGTTGCATGCATATTTATGTATTGTCATTTTGTGTGGCAGCAGCAGAATTACATCATGTGCATGGGTCCACACAGGGTAATGATGACCAACATAAGTGTAATGACATGTAGCTATGCCACTTCAGTACATACATAACACTGCAACCAACATGTGTGGTGCTGTCTGCTTTTATTTGCACAGGTCCATCCACTTTTACACAACAGAAGGACATGGCAGGTGAGTGTCTCCATATACCGGTAGTGGGTCCGTTACCTGTTATTGCCTCAATCTCCTGTCATGCCAGTGCTGTATACTGTCTTATTGTTATTCATATCACATTATAAAATACAGGTACATCTTCTGGGGGGCATGAGCCACGAAGGTGCACCTACAGACAGACCAGGAATGTTTTCCCAATATCTTCATAGGCTACAGCAATGTGTAGCAGACCTGTCTTGTATGAAATTAATGTTGCTGTTTTTTTACACAGGGACATCTGACCAACATGTGTACCATACGTCATGTGAGTTTCATCATATCCTGTTACCATGTTGTATATGTCATCATGTGTCTATGCCAGTACCTGCATACATCACTGTGTTTGTTTTGTCTTTACTTTCCCACTGCAGGATATGCGTTATGACAGATGAACTCACCACATTGGGGAGGTGTCACTGGTATGCTATTACCTGTTTTTCATAGATGTCATTGCTGTTACACCTGTTGTTGTCCTCCATTAATACTGTGTCCTTCTACCCAAGCATAGGACAGCTACCATCATTATCTCAGGCACAATCGAGCGGTATATGTATATGTTACCTACTGTATGTTTTACCTCTGTTGGAATTGTACATGCTGGCAAATATTTAATTAAGAATGATGTGTTTATATCTTTGTTTCCTTGCAATAGTTGCAATTCATCCCTTACCTCTGGTGCCAGCTTCCCACAAGGATGTGACAGGTAGGTGTCATGCTTGTATCCCTGACATATGTCACATAAATTGCATATGTAACATAATTGCCAGCTCCCTGTTATATAGTTTCTGTGGAACATGCATGGACATGACCTCCTGGTAAGTCATTATTACCTGTAACATTGTAGTGAGATATATGTGGCATATGCCATTAATGATATACAGCATGTGAGGTAAGCACATTTTCCCAACCTGTGTCATCTCTCTGTTCTTTTAGCATGCCCACAGCCTTTATGCTCCATTAGCCTGTCAGTGTGGTAGCATGGCCCCTGGCACACAGGACATAGACTTGCTGATACAGTTTGGCCCAGATGGTCACAGTCATGGGGATGAAGCTGTCACCTCAGATGCATAGAAAAACTTGTCCAGCCATTTTGACAATGAGGGGACATCAGATGGTGGACAGGATGAGGCCTATGGACCACAGACACATTTTGTATCTGTTGGTGATGTTGAGACTTCCCCAGAATACATCAATACTGCCTGTTGCAAAAGATATAGGAGTGTTACTGTTGTGTATGGGCACATGTCACAGGGTGTCTTCCTACTCCTACAACCAAATGAACATTCCCAGTGACATAATGGATCTGATATTCATGCACTTGCCTGTGCCATGGATCATGTTGCACACCAGCCGGGTGGGCTGCATGAAGAACAGAAGTGCAAACACAGTGAGGCCATGGCAGCACTGGCTGCACAGAATGAAAGCATGTTATCTGTGGCATTGTCCATTGAATCCCTGATGACTGCAGTACTACAGTAGTACAAGCATCTGGGGTTCTTGGGTAGTTCACCCACACCTGCAGCTGGCAGACTGCCATATGATGTTGTTATCATATTGAGCAGCATGGTACAGACTGTTATTATCCATGCTGCCTTTTTAGGTGTATATTATACCACAGATGTGTCCAGACATCTGAATATAGCTTTCAGTACACCAAAGACACGATCAGTTGTATCTCATGTTGTTGCATGTGCTCTATTAAAGGCCTCCTCTGCAGTGTTTGATGGTTCTCTGTAGAGGACCATTTGTCATGGCTCGAGTGGATAACCACAGTCACCTGTTGTGGGGAGTGAACACTTATGTTGTTGTCATGAAAGGAGATACTGCCAGCCCAGCTATATGGAGTTTTGTAAATAATTATATATCATTTGTGACTATCAACATCATTCATATAAGATGCTTGTGTGACAAATTTATTAGAACTGTATGTCATGTGTATATCAAACTGCTGGTATAGAAGTGTCTATGAAAAGGTATTTTGTAAAGTACTGAGCTTAAAGATGTATCCACAGTGTGCCCTGCTGGAAGAGAACAGAAATGTACATACACTATTGCAACTGTTGAAATGTATATATTTTAATACTGGAAACTGGAATACAGGAGGTTAACTTCAGAAAAATAGCTGACATTAAATTACGTTATGGCTATGCAATAAAAGATGATAGCTTTCAGTTTCAATGCAGCAAGGAGACACAATGTCTAACACTATGGAACTTTCTGTATTGTCTTGAATTGTTTTATTGTTTTATGACTTCCAGCATACTGACAAAGATCTGAGGAAAAGCCCTTGTCTATGTATTTTTACAGGTAGATGCTAAATGCTACCAGCTGGCATCAATGGTTGTTTTGGGCCTGGGGACTAGAAGTCAGATGACAAGAAATGATCTTCTTCTGCAAGCTAGCCCAACAGTAATATTTGAGATATTAATCTGAGAACTCTCTGAGAGAGAGCATTCTGTATTGGGTTTTGAACCTGACAAGAAGACACATTCACCACTCATCTGCCTTGCTCTATAAGTAAGTTAACTAGGGTATAGTAATCCTCTTAGATATAGTCAGGAATATGGCAAAGCTTAACTTAGATATTTTTCTTTATTTATTTGAATCTGTCCTGCAATGTTGTTTTAAATATTTCCTGCGATTTTGAACTCTGATGTCACTGTAAATATATATTTAGTATTGTCTTGTTCTTTTATTTATTATTGAATATATTTAAACCTTTTATTGTGGCTGATCTGTGTAGAGATAGTTAAGTTCTGAGAGTACTGGCATGTTTATTTGGTGACGTGTAGGCCACTCCTAATAGCCTTGCTTGTGGTCAAACTACCATTTGTATTGATAGTAAAATTACACAGTAAGATTGGACATCCTTTGTTAAGGGCCTTAAAGTAGCCGATAAGGAGTTGGCTGGTAGCAGTGATAACTACCCATTAGTCTGTGCAAAAGGTGGTATAGCTAATAAACCTGTGCCAGCCTTTCCCAGGTATGTGTGTATAAGTCAAACCTCAAAGTGTGTGTGTGTCAGCTACTTGGGCAGGGACACTAAGCACTGGTTGGATAGAGTGGATGCTGGAGGTCTTGGCTTTGCCACTCAGCTGAGATCTCAATTCTATATCTGTGCCAGTGGGGACTCTTATTGGGGATCTGGAGAAAGAGGGTGAAATCAGCCCTGGACTGACTGGTCTCTGTGTGATCTCAAGGGAAATTAAACTTGATGCAGAGCTGCATCTGGAAATGCTGTTTGTGTATCTGTCATCCTCCCAATGTGCGTCCCCAACTGGTGCTAGTGATGAGGATTGAGGGTCCTTCATTCTTGTTCCCAGTGGTGGGGCATCACATGGGTGTTCAGGTATATAATGTAGATGTGTGACAAGCAATGGCATTACATAAGCCAAACATAAAGAAGGCTCATCACACATGCCCACACTAATGACATGGAATATGAAGTAAATGGTGATATATATATATGATTAATGAAAGCTAAGGACCACAAACCTGTGCATAGACAGGAAGCATATATAACTCTGGGTAATGCACAACACACAAGTACAACATAAAAACTGATGGAAGCTACTCAATTGCCACCACCTTGTGCAAATGCCTTCCATGTGTATGATTCCCCTCATAGTGGCAGAAGGTCTTATTGTACCAGTATACCTACAGTACAACAATGATACAATTCAGGAAGGTAAACATACACATAACATATGCTATGTAAATGTAAACTATTTAGGCTAAAGCTATGGGGAAGTGAGATGGACAACATAGGCCCATATCAGTGAGGAAATGCCAGCAAGAGAAAGTAGGCAAAGAATAAAGCAGGACAACAAAGCTAAAGAGACACAGTACACATGCATGTATCCACAAAATATGATGGACTGCAAAACTGCAAGTCCTTGCAAGATGCATTGAAACAAATGGCCAATGTTTGACAAATGTTTGTAGTGCATTGGGGATTGTTATGTTTGTGTACAAACGACACAAGCTACACAGTAATTCACAACAGTTAAACAGCAAATGACATGGGTACATAACAAAAGTAGGTTTGAATGTCACATACTCATATACACCAATGCAACAACTGTTGCTTTAAATATGCACTTGCTTTGCTTAGATTGGTGTCATGTGACAAAGAAGCTATTTAAGTGCAAATTTTGAATTGTTCTGGCTTTATCTGAAGAAGTCTTTATGCTTTTAGATGAAAATGCTTATTATTTGTTTTAATAAACAGTTCATTGTACTTGGTTGTGTATTCTCTAGCAGAGTTTCCAGTAAGTTTTTTAGTTTGTTGTTTTGGTTGTTTTCCTGTTAGTCATGGATTCTGGAAACCAGTGCTTGGGGAATACTGTTGATTTAGAAGCCATGGATGCTTCCATTCACAATCTTACTCTTTTAGTGCAACGGTAGTTGCAGCAGTTACCATTACAAGGAGAGGGCTTGTAGAGCAGTTGGCTTTGCTCAGGCCCATTTGGGAGCCAAATTTGATTGATTGATTGATTGATTGATTGATTGATTTGACATTTGTTGACTGGGTTAGTCCAGCTGGGCCAGAGCCCTTTTTCATTAGAGACCCAAGGAGAAAAGCTCCACACACACATCTAATTAACTAATTAAGTACATACACATAATACATAGCTAAATAAACAATAGTTGCTAGGAGTACCGTTATGACAGGTTAATGGACTTAATTACACCAGCACAAAGGCAAGTTCATTCTTCTACTGCTTCTAGTGATTCCAGAAATGCCAGTGGTGTTTTTAATTTAGACTCCTGGCTCCACAGACCTGTGGAGAATTATTATACAGATACTGCTGAAGTACAGAATCTTGACCAGCAGTTATCTGAATTACACAAAAAGCTCTTAAAGTAACAGAAACTTCAGCAGGAATATTGGTACTTTCAAGAATCTGTTAAGGTGCAACATGTTCCTAAAGGGCTGAGAGCTTGGAAATTTCCCACAGGCTTGGTACAGCATTTACACCTGTAGCAGGAGTTTCTAGCCATGTTTGACAAACATGGTTGTGAACTTATGGAGCTCCTGATCAAACACAATCTTAGAGAGATGGAAATGCTGTACTCTGACATCAAAATACTAGATAAAACTATCCGTGAAGATATTTTGTTCCATTAAGTGCAGCCAAGATTCACATCTATTTTTTCAGATGTGAATAATACATGCTGGAAAATTCAACAATGGAAAATTAAGAAGCTTGAGCATGACTTAAAAGAATTACACAGAGGGGAGAGCATACCCCCATCCCTCTTGAAGCATTAGGGGAGGGGAGCCTCAACAAAGTGATCAATGACCAGTGTCTTTAGAACAGAGTGGAGAAGTAGATCAGCACCCTTTGGAGCATGTTCCCCACAGGAAATCAGTGCGGATTTGGAACAGGAGAAACAACAACCAGGAGAATCACCAGGACTAGAGCTGGAATATGAATTATTCCTCAAACAAGTGGAACAGGAGAAGCCAGCGCAGACAAAGGAGGTGACTGTACATAGTTACTTTAAATATACACTTGATTTGCTTAGACTGGTGTCATGTGACAAGGAAGCTAATTAAGTGCAAATTTTGAATTGTTCTGATTTTATCTGAAGAAGTCTGTATGCTTTTAGATGAAAGTGCTTATTATGTGTTTTAACAAACAGTTCATCGTACTTAGCTGTGTATTATATGGCAGAGTTTATAGTAAGTTTTTTAGTTTGCTGTTTTGGTTGTTTTTCTGACAGCGACAATATGTAATAGCTCAAAAGTATGTATATGACACATATACATAACTGTCCATCAACAAATATATCAGTATCACTGCCTACATTTGAATTATGCTTACATATGTATTTCTACAGTTAAAAAAATTAATTATGGTCATGAATTTACTATGAAACACCTCAGACATACAAGAAACCTATGACTGGCTTCTGCACACTAAGTACAGAAAATTGTACATAAGGTAGTTTATAACAAACCATTACAGAACAGTTCTACAGTATTGCAAGAGTAGATTTCATAGGCACCAATCTAATGATAAAATAGACTATGTAGAACATATAATTCATCAAAAACCACTGCCAGAAATACAGGTTTACAACTTATATATAAAATATTCACATCAATATCAGTATACCAGGTGAACACAGATGTGTTTCATTTAGGTTGAATCAACAAACAGCACATATGTTCATAGGTTCATAGTTAGGTACTAGGCTATCGTCCCAAGGGACTATATAAGCGCCACCCAAGAAAGTTATTTTCCTATGCCACTGTCCAGCACAGACACAGAAGTAATCCCCAGGGTGTATTTCCTATTTCCCATCCATTCATCAAGATTTTTCTTGAAGAGTGCTAATGAAGAACTTTATTTGACATAGATGGGTAGCTTGTTCCAGAGGATAGGAAGTCTCTGGGACAAGAATCTATCCCTCCAGCATGTCTTGTTTATTGTGGTGACAAGGTTTAGGTCCCTAGAGCATGTAGATCGGAGGGATTGGGATATCTTTAGGTGTAGCATGTCCAACAGCGGGTTTGACATAACTTTATATGTTAGGCAGAGATCACCTCGGAGTAAGCGATATGTTACGGAGTAAAGCTGGAGTTTTTTGAGGTGGTCAGTGTAGGGCATTTGTTTGAGGCCAGTAATCCTCTTTGTGAGGTATTTCTGTGGCCTTTCCAGCTGCTGCAGATGTCTTGTGAGGTACTTTCCAAAAGGGGCATTGTACTCTATAATGGGTCTAATGAGTGACGAGTAGAGGGGAACAATAACCTCTTTTTTCCTGGATGAGAACCCTTTTATGATGAGGTGTGCCATGTAGAAGGACTTCCTGACTACTGTGGCGATGTGACTGTCAAAGGAGAGACTACTGTCCACCTGGGTCCCAAGGTCTCTTATCACGCATTCAGTGTTAAGCAGATTGCTGCCTATGTGATAGTTCATGGGTACAGAGTTTTTACCAAAGGGGATGACACTGCATTTTTTGGCATTGAGCTTGAGGCCATGGCTCTGACACCAGGCATCTGTCTCAGTGAGGCCCTTCTGTAGGATGTCCTCATCATCTGGGGACTTGACTATGGCTCCTAGTTTGCAGTCATCTGCGAACTTCATTAGCCAGAGGCCTTCTGTATTAGCCTGTACTTCAGAGAAGTAGATACCAAACAGGAGAGGTTCCAGGACGTAACCCTGTGGTACTCCACTTGTCACTGCATTGAGGTCAGATTTGGAGTCTGCAACTTTTACAGTGTGGGTTCTGTCAGTGAGCCAGTTGGCAACCCCTCTTGTGACGTACAGATTTATACCTAGTTTAGTGAGTTTAGCTATAATTCCAGAATGGGGGATGGTGTTGAAAGCCTTAGCGAGGTCAAGATAGGCTGTGTGAACCAACTTACCCTCATCCACGGCTTTGGTGACTGCCTCAAATAAGTCGATCAGGTTCAGGAGGCATGATCTGTCTTTCACAAACCTGAACTGGGTGGGATCCAGTGTTTAGAGGTTACCATTGTCTTTGATTATGAGTTCCATGTTGATACGTTCCATGGCCTTGCAGACCAGGCTCGTCAGGCTAATAGGTCGATAATTCCTGGGATCAGTGGTGGCTCCCCCTTTGTGGAGTGGGATAACTGTTACTGTGCACCACTCAGTGAGCACAAAGCCTGATGCGAGGCTATTATTGAACATGGTGCTTAATTGGGGAGCCAGTTCGTTCTGAAGTTCGGGTAAAACGCAGCCAAGGATGTTGTCCGGTCCCATGGATGCTGTGTTTTTGGCTTTAGATAGTACAGCTTTTACCTGCGTAGTTGTGATTACAGGGACTCTGCATTCTTCCTGTATAGATATGGGCCCTTTAGGGGGTGAGAGGGGGGTAAAGTTAGCACTGAACCTATCTGTCAGGATGTTGGCAATATCAGTTGGTTCTGTAATTTTTGTGTCTTTGTGCTGTAACTCAGAGCAGATCTGGGTGTTGCCATTGAGATTCTTGACATAGCTATAGAATGCTTTGTGGTTGTCCTTGGATTTAGAGGTGATTTTGTTTTCATAGCTAGCCTTGGAGGATCTTATAAGGGATCTCAGCTTCTTACTGAGGCTGACCAGGGAGCTCCTCCACTCATGGGATTTTACTCTCTTTTGCAACAGTTTTTTCCTTCTGTTGTACAGTTTGTTTATGGCAGGGGACCACCAAATTGGCTTCCTTTTTTGGGGGGATAGCGTCTTGGTTCTGTTTGGGATAGCACGATCCATGCACTCATGTAGGTGCTTATAGAGCGCATTTGTGTAGGATTTAGCAGTTTTAACTGTATTGTCCATCTGCATGGTTGTCATGAAGTTCACCACTTCTGTCTTAAGAAGCACGAAGTTGGTTTTGGAGAAATATTTTACTGTGGTTTCCTTAATGGGGGGTGGGGGCGGGATGTGGATATCAAGGGTGATTAGCTTATGGTCGGATCAGACCAACGAGGAGTTGACTTCAGGTGTGGAACACCGGTCACTCATGTCGGTAATGATTAGTTCTAGGATATTGTTGCCCCTGATGGGGGTGTGGATAGGTTGATCTAGGGCATCACCTCAGTGTAATGAAAAGCACCTATTGAAAACACATAAGACAAAATTCCAGATAAAAATGATGTACACATTAATATTATTCACAATAAATTGTTATGTATTACACATACCTCTTAGATACATTATGGAAAGTTTGACCTAACATTACCATGCCTGAATGTCATAGGACTACACATCTAAACCTGAAGATTTAAATATGTTAATACTATTTCTGGAGACATAAAGGAGGAAATCAATGACAGATACCTCTGTCCCCCCACTACTCCTCAAGCCTGCGCTTAAGCTCTATGCACAAAGGTCTATTCCTAGTATGATCTCCAGCAGCTACAAATAGAAGAAGATATGATTTATTACAGCAACAGAAGGATTGTTTTAAGTTTAGTATGTAATGACTGCTATGTACAACAAAAGAACAGTCAAAAATGCAGTTATTATTACATATTAGCAAGCAGTGCCATAGAATACCACATTTTGCATATTTAGACATTGATGTTTGTCTCAATAGTGTGCACACATGAGAATTATTGTAGACAAACAGAAGGAAGCTAGATTCAAACGTACAATTTTCATTTATGTCAATACTACAAATCAGAACCCCAACCTGGCTAGTTAATTGATAGTTTCTGCAAATGCCTGAATTGTTGGAAGTTAAACAACTTACATCTATTAATACACAGGTAAAGCATTACACATGCTCTAAGATGACATTGTGTAAGTGTACAGATATACTTAACCATGTGGATAATGACCTACACATATACACATTTATTGTGACCTAGAAATCACAGCTGATGCTCTGGCCTACCCAGTATCCATCTTGATTAACTGATCTCTGTCAGAAAGTTACGTTACCACACTGTGGAAAGTATCACATATAATTCCCCTCCACAAAGGCGGATCCTCCGCAGAACTAACCAATTACCGCCCCATAGCTATTCTCTCTCCACTCTCCAAAATACTAGAGAGATGCATACACTCTCAGGACTCAGACTACCTCCTTACTAACAACCTCCTTTCTAGTACTCAGCATGGTTTCCGACCAAACCATAGCACCACCACTGCCTTACTCTCCTTTACTAACACTATCCTTCAGCATAAAAACAATGGCTATCTCTCCTCTGCTACTTTCCTAGACCGATCTAAAGCATTTGACATGGTCCCACACAAACAACTTATCTCTGTCCTCAATAACCTATCCTTCTCACAATCAGTCACCAACTGGTTTCAGAGTTACCTGTCTGACCGCCAACAATCCGTTGTATGGCAGAATGACATATCTCCCCAACTACCTGTCTCCATAGGGGTTCCCCAAGGATCCATCCTTGGACCCCTACTCTTCTCTGTTTACACCAATAATCTAGCCTCTGCCACCAAACATGGCACACTCATACAATACGCAGATGACTCGACCATCATCTGCTCAGCCCAGTCCCTACCCAAACTGCAAAAGGTCACACAGGAAGCCTTTTCCTCTGTTGAAACATGGTTATCCAATGCCCAATTAATACTCAACCCAAACAAAACTAAACTACTCATCTTCCAACCCACAAAGCATACTCAAAACAACTCTCACTTTAACATCACAGCAAAAGACAACACCACTGTATACCCAACTGAACACACCAAATTGCTAGGTGTGGAAATAGACAATAAACTAAAATTTGACATTCACATATCCATGACCATAAAAAAAGTCCACAAAAAACTAGGAGCGTTATACAGAAATAAGCAATTTCTCACCAAAGATATACCCCAGGGATTACCTCAGTGTCACTGCTCGACAGAGGCACAGCAAAATAATGGGTATAGTTCCCCATACTAAAGGGGTGGCGTAAGCCACAAAACTATGGGCTAGGCTTGTAAATGCCCTCGGGCAGATAGCCTAGTATGAACCTATGAACCTATGAACCTATAAAGCAGCAAAGATTTCAATAGCAAATTCCCACCTTATCTCCACTCTACTTTATGCCTCTCCAATATATACCAACCTAAGGCAATGTGATCTAAACAAGCTAGAGACCTGCTACAACAAAATCGCCAAATTTGCCACAAGGGCATCCTACCATAGTCACCACTGTCTCTCACTTGCTGAACTGGGCTGGCTTGAACTCCCTCACCTCCTTCAGTGGTATCAACTCTCACTCGCCCACAAACTAGTAAACCATCCACTAAATGTCCCATCCCTCCAGAATCTACTCCAACCCTATCGCACCACCAGACCACTAAGATCCAGCAACAAAAATCACTTGCAAATCACTAAAGCCAATAACTCTGCTGGTGAAGCACTATTTTCTTGTGCCATAGCCAAATTATGGAACTCACTCCCACCCACAATTACCTCTGTACCATCATGCACCCACTTCAAAACTTTACTAAAAGCGCACCTAAAAACATGCTGGCTATGCCCTTGCAACTCCCACTCTAATATCATCCACCCCATCCAACCACTACCTTTCTTTCCACTCCACTAACTACCTTGATTATAGCAAGCTCAGATGCTCATAGGCCTAGTACTTATTATACAGCAGGAATTTCTCATTGTAACATTTGTTAATGTCTGTTATGTACTTCACAGATAAAGATTCTAGTTGTCTACTGATGCACTATGTTCTTCATCTGTAAATATGTTGTAAGTAATTGCTATGTTAAATTGTTAATCGCTATGTAATCCAATGTAACTACTGTCTGTTTATTTTACTGTGGAGCTTTTCTCCCCGGGCCTCCACTGAAAATGGACCTACGTCCAGTCGGACACTCCCGGTCAACAAATTTAAATAAATAAATAAATTGTATAATGAACTTACTGTGGTGTTATGTCATAATCAATGAAACTGTATACACATGTATATGATGAATGATACCTCAATGTTGCAGTCTTCCTGTATGTTCATATATATATCAATACAAATTAATAAATACGTATGTGTACATAGGTAAATGTATATAGATTGATAGATAGACCTATACATCTAGGTGTACATGTGTGTGCCATCTTTTATGAACATGCGCATACATATTTTAGCCAAACACAAATTTGTGTGCATATATTACATAAGAAGTAAAAGAAAATTACAAGTACTGTCATGTGAAGTACATAAGCTGCTATATACATTTAACATCACATTGTACATAATATATCCAACAATATATCCAGCATGTGAACTGTTGACAGCTGTAACATAAATTACTAATAGAGTGGAACAAAAGCACTACCACTCATAACACATTTTCTATAAATCAGGCATGCCTATGTAAGGATATTCAAGCTGGCTAATGACATACGCAATGTCTGTGGAGGGATTCGAGCACCAAAACTATACATTTGTGACTGTATATTATCACACTATTTTCAGTGATATCTCTCAGCTATAGCAGTTCAGGTTTCCAGCTATCATAGTTTGCAAGAAAACATTTGTCTGCACTGGAAACACATAAATAGCCATTGAAGGAATTGGTGTCCAACCGTGGAATTCAAACTTATATTTGTATACTACATACAAAGTCAGTGAAAAGAACTACTGGATTGTAAAAGAGAATTGTGAAATTTAAATTGTAGAGGTAACATATGTATGCATGCATTACTCAGCATTCACATATACATCATCGTTAACCTTGGCTCCAGAAAACCAAAAAAGCCCTACTTAGAGCCAGGGATAAAGCCTGGAAAATCTGGCACCACACTAGATCATCCACAGCTAGACAAACCTTTCTCGAGCTCCGGAACAAAGCAAAAAAGCAGGTTAAGCTCAATAAGCAAAATTACTATATTACTCAACAAAACAAATACAGTACCAAACCACAAAAATTCTGGGCAACAATAAATAACATCCTACAGCCCAGACAAACCACCACTCCTGTCCCAATATAACAGGTACAGACCTGGACATAGCCTCCAGCTTTAATAACTATTTTACCTCCTCAGTACTCAAACTCTTAAACAACATCACTTCCTCCAACACCCCATAACCACCTCGGGCCCAAATCAATATCATACATTTTACACTTAAGTCTGTTCCTTCCTCTACTATCCAAAAACTCCTAGCCAAACTCAAGCCAACCACCCTTGCAGCCGATAATCTTCCTGCTGAAGACCTCCAAATTGTATCCACAGCTATAGCCTATCCCATTTCACTTCTAATAAATAGATCCATCACTGAACACACTGTTCCATCCCTGTGGAAAACCTCATATATCATACCACTCCACAAAGTTGGCCCCTCCCTAGACCTTTCCAACTATTGACCAATTGCAATTCTCTTACCCTTCTCTAAGATCCTAGAAAGATGTATTCATCACCAGTTCCTCTCCTGTCTCCTCACCAACAACCTTCTCTCCTCAACCCAACCCAGATTTTGCCCATCCCACACCACCTCCACTGCCCTACTCATATTCACCAATAATATAAACTCCCACAGGAATCTAGGTAAATTAATCTCAGCTACCTTCATAGATTTATCCAAGGCATTTGACACAGTCTCACAAAATAAACTACTGTCTTGTCTCTCTGACCTCAACCCTAACAACCCCACCTACTCTGGTTTAAAAGCTATTTAGATAACTGCCAACAATCCATCAAATGGCATAACTCTCTATCCCCCCTACTCCCAACCTCCTTAGGCATGCCACAAGGATCACTCCTAGGACCCCTTCTTTTTAATATCTTCACAAACCAACCCCACTCAGCTACCTTTAAAACCAACATAGTCCAATACACTAATGATATAACTCTCATATGCTCTGCACCCAACATCCAACTTCTCCAACAAAAAGCCCAAGAAGCCTTCTCTGAAATAGAGAACTGGCTTAACAACTCACAACTCATACTAAATCCCAAGAAAACACAACTAATGCTATTCCACTCTACTAAAACAAGCAACCTTACCTTCTCTGTACTTTCCATCAACAAAATCCAAATCACCCCGTCACTGAGGCTAAACTCCTAGGAGTTACCATTGACCAGCAACTCAAATTCACAAAGTACATATCAACAACCATCACTAAAGTCCACAAAAATCTAAGTTCCCTCTATCGCTGTAAAAGTTATCTAACCACTGAATCTCGAATTGCAATAGCCAGGACCCACCTTCTATCTACTCTATTCTACTTTATGCATCCCCAATTCTAAGAAACCTTTACAAAATTGACCTTAATAAACTTTCAATCTGTTACAACAAAATTGCTAGATTCACTACCAGTGCCAAATCATGATTCCACCACTGCCTTTCCCTACAAGCCTTGCACTGGCTTGAATTTTCAAACCTATTAAGGTACCATCAACTCAGCCTAGCTCATCCATATTTATATGCTCTTTCGTATATATTTGCTTGAATGTATATATGGAAACTTAAACATTTATATACTCTTATTCATTTGTGAAATATCTTGCAATGCTCTACCAGGTTCTTATCTACTCTCATTGTATATTTTGTACATTTGTGTTTTCAACCAAAAGGGGTAATATCTTCTTATTGTATATTAACTGCTGTGAAGTCTACAATCAGTATGCTACTACTCTGTAATGTCTCTTTTGTAACTTTTTCTTCTATCTGTAAACTTACCATTAACTCAGCCTAGCTCATCCATATGTATATATGATCTTTCATGTATATTTGCTTGAACGTATATATGGAAACTTAAAAATGTATATATTCTTATTCAGTTGTGAAATATCTTGCAATGGTCTACTAAGTTCTTATCTACTTTCACTGTATATTTTGTACACTTGTATTTTAAACCAAAAGGGGTAATATCCTCTTATTGTATATTAACTGCTGTAAAGTCTACAATCTGTATGCTACTACTCCGTAATGTCTGTTTTGTAAATTTTTCTTCTCTCTGTAAACTTATGGAGTTTTCTCCCCAAGACTCCGCTGAAAACAGACACTTGTCCAATCAGACTATCCTGGCAAACAAATGTTAAATAAATAAATAAATAAATTAACAGAAGTATGCTATATGATATTTCTAGAAGCTTTGTGGATAACAGAAATATGCATATTCATCCTTGGCCTAAGCACTACAGATGCTAATATACCACAACCAAGCTAGATGTGTAATCTCTAATGTCTAAGTTAGCAAACAACTATAGATCTTCCATATGTGATAATCAATAGTAAAAGAATAATTGCCAGGATTTCCTCTGAAACAGGCTCCACTGAGATTTGAACCCACCCATGGGCAAGCAACATTTTCATTGCCCTATTCTTAACCATTTGTACTAATAAGCATCATAATTCATTTAATGTTGTAAAAGTCTTATGGAATAACTGAAAATTGCATATCCATGGTATAAAATTAAGATGTGTCAACACACTGAGTTTAACTTTCATAGTTTGCAAGAAAACACTCTTTTATACTTGAAACAAATAAATAGCGATTAAAGGAATTAGTATACAATGGTAGGATTCAAACCTAAACATGTTAATTATGTAGGAGGGCAGTCAATGATTCCGCATTCAGTGCTAACCCTACAGCCATAAGACATGTAAGGATTATAGATCCACACTTCCTGTGCTTGTATTGTGTTTACAAGATGCAGACATATCTCAGTCATGATGACCTGCATTGGTTTACAGTTACTCAATTGATGAAAGCAAACATGGATTAGAAACGACTACTGTAAAATATAAACCTTAGAGTTTACAAATATATGTATTATTCAGCATTCCAACATACAGAAGTATACATGTGAAGTTTCTAGAAGCTTTACAGAAAACAGAAAAATGAGCAGTCATCCGTGGCTAAAACACTATAGGCATCAATGCATTATGGCTATGCTCGATGTGTAATAACCTGTACTGAATAAGTAACCAAACAAATATAGATATTTCATGTGTGATATGCAATATTACATGGCTTACTTCCAATTGCTTCTCAAAGTTTGGATACAGTTGTATTTGAACTCACACATAGGCAAACAACATTCACTTTTCAGCTTGCTTAACCAGTTGAGCTATGTGACATCACAGATGTACAGATGTTTTAAAAGAGATATTATGAAATATCAGTAGTAATAATATGCTTGAAGTCCATATTAATATACAGGTATAATTGACAGACTTGCATAAATTTTATTGTGGTGCAGTATAGTTGCTGATAACTTAAGAATGTGTCGACAGTTGAATGTTAACTTTAATGATTATAACTCTTTACTTTTCCATATAAATTACTATTATTGATATAGATAATCATAGAACACACTTGAAACAGAATGCACCACACATAAACACCTGATAGGTGTTAAGGTATGGAGTATGTAACTTACTGTAGGTGTGATGATGTGAGTTATTGCCAGCTATGCCAGCAGAAATAGGGCAGTGGATGTATAACGTATGCCAGCATAGCTAGCTGGAGATGTATAAAGAATTATATGTCATTTGTGTATCAAACTGATTTGCACAGGTGCTTGTATTGAAAATGCATTTGTAAAGCTGCTTGTTTTAAAAATGTACCATGTGCTGGACATAAATTGTATGTCACACTGTATTGTAACTGTTGAAATTAATATATTGTAGCTCAGGATACTGAAAGCAAAGGGGTTAATCTCAGTCTCATTAACTTCGAAAAAATAGTCTGAAATTAAATTACCTGGTTTGCACAATAAAGATTGTATCTTACAGTACTGATTGCAGCCAGAGACAAAATGTCTGCAAAAACCAGGACTAGGAATCATACTGTATCGCCTTTAGGGATGAACTAATTGTTACCCTGGAAGGCTGGAAGTTTTTGTAATAGTTTTATAGAATTCAGATGCTACAACACATCTTAGCAAAGCTCTGCGTGTGTGTATTATGACACATATGTGCTAGATTAAGGTTCAGTTTCTAGTAAAGGGGGTAGTGTGGGAACCAGATGTGTGATCTTATTTGTTCTGTAAGCCAGCACTGAAATAATGTCTTAATACTAGATGAGACAGAAGTCTCAAGGCAGTCTGTTTTATGAAACCTGACAAAGAAGGATCCCTCACCCACTTCATCTTGCCTTGCTTTAGTAAGTAACCAGAGAATAGTAAATAGGAAAATAGAGTGATATTTTCTGTATCTGTGTGAATCTATACATGTGTGTTATTTTTACTATATCCTGTGATTGAAACTCTAGTGTTTATTGTAAAGAGATATTTAGTATTTTTATGTTCTCTTATTATTTATTATTAAATATATTCAAACTGTTCATTGTGACTGGTCTTTTTAGAAAATATTTTAAGCTTTGAGAGTACTTATATTTATTTGGTGACACAGTGGCCACTCCTGAATGCTTTGCTGCATTGGTCAAACACTACCATTTATATTAGTATTCATTTTACTCAGTATAATTGGGTACCCTTGTAGGAGCCTTAAAGTAACTTGCTTTGGGGTCTTCTGGTGGCAGTATCTACCTTGTAGTCTAGGCAGAGGAGCCATAGCTGGTAAATCTGTGCCAGCCTTTCTCAGGTGTGTGTGTGTGTGTGTGTGTGTGTGTGTGTGTGTGTGTGTGTGTGTGTGTGTGTGTGTGTGTGTGTGTGAAAACCAAATCTCAAAGAGTGTGTGTGTCAGCTACTTGGAGGAGGGACACACAGCACTATTTTCACAGAGAGGGTAGTGGAGGACTTGTCTTGGAACCCTCAGCTGAGGACTCAACTCTACAGCTGTGGTCTGTATGGGGTCTTATTTGGGGTCTGGTGAGAGAGAGAGGGAAACCCAGTCCCAGGATGGAGTGTCTTCCATGTGCTTTTAACAGAAATTGTGCTTGGTGCAGACAGCTGCATCTGAAAATACTGTGTGTATCTATTTTGTTTCAAGTGTATGTCCCTCACCAATGTCCATTGTGAGGACTGAGACTCCGTGATTACTGGCCCAGAGAAGTTGCATCACAGTAGGCATCAGGTGCTAGTGTCGGAACTCTCCATCCCTCTGGTGAAGGTCCTCTGCATATCCCTGATGTAAATAAATATAAGGGTGGCAGACCTGAACACCAGTCTAATGGATCCCAGTTCATCCAAGGTGCTCCCCTGCAATCTGGTTCCAGATGTTGAACATTGCAAAGCATCCTTTGCTCATGTCCAATATATACAATTAACAACTGCATCATATCATTTCAGTTTCCAGACTCACTGAGGCCACCTCTTGCTCAACATCCTCACCATGTTTCTGGAAGTCTCTATCAAAAGCTTTCAAAAAAATGCTAACTGAGGTCTACGCATTTCATTGGTATTGATGGCATGATAAGAATATGTACCAATATTACATTGTAAAGTTGGCACATATGGGATGATGGCAGACTATTGGATGGCATTAGGCACATGTTACAGATATTCCCATTTATTGATACCTATTGGGCAGTTGTGTTCAGCACTGTACATATATGCTGAGGTATTGGTTAATGTGCTGTCATTTGAGAACTTACACAGACATTTGTGAATCGGATTCCAAAGCACTGAATGCTGATGAACCTCATTAATTATGTATGGCATAATGGTACTTAAAACTGTGTGTGCTTAGCTAACTTCACTGTGGGATATAGCTGAATTACAGCTAACCTCCAAAGGGAAGATGTCACTTGCTTGCATTGTTATGGTGAAATGAATTGCTATTATCACATGCCTATGTTCACATTATGCTGTGTAAAACAACTGAAACATGCTTTCATAGGTTCATAGGTTCATAGGTTTATACTAGGCTATCTGCCCGAGGGCATTTACAAGCCTAGCCCATAGTTTTGTGGCTTACGCCACCCCTTTAGTATGGGGAACTATACCCATTATTTTGCTGTGCCTCTGTCGAGCAGTGACACTGAGGTAATCCCTGGGGTATATCTGCGATCTCCCATCCATTGGTCAAGATTTCTCTTGAACAAGGCCAGCGAGGTGCTCTGCCTCACATATACCGGGATTTTGTTCCACAGCATAGGGAGTCTTTGGGTGATGAATCTATCCCTCCAGCACGTCCTATTAATAGCCGTGTCGAGGTTTAAGTCTCCCGCCCTTGTGGCTCTGATGGATCTAGATTTATTGAGGTGAAGCATATTCATTAAATCTGGGTTTGACATGGCCTTGTATGTCAGGCACAGGTCACCTCTGAGCAAGCGGTAAGCGACTGAATAGAGCTGAAGTTCTTTCAGTCGGGCAGCATAGGACAGATTTTTGAGACCCTTTATCCTTTTGGTGAGGAACTTTTGTGGCCTCTCCAGCTGCTGCAAGTGTCGGGTCAGATACATTCCAAATGGGGCATTGTACTCAATCATTGGTCTGATGAGTGATGAGTACAGGGAAACTATGACCTCCCTTGATCTAGATGTGAATCCCTTCATGATGAGGTGCGCAATGTAAAAGGTCTTCCTAACTACTTTAGCTACATGGGTGTCGAATGACAGGCTACTGTCAACCTGGGTCCCCAGGTCCCTAATAACTTCTTCTGTGCTCAGTGGATTGCCACCTATGTGGTAACTAGGGGTAACCTTGTTTTTCCCGAAGGGTATGACTATGCATTTTTTGGCATTTAACTTTAGGCCATGGCTCTGGCACCAGTTATCCGTTTCTGTGAGACCTTTTTGAAGGATATCTGTGTCAGATGTGTTTTCGTCTATGGCGCCCAGTTTGCAGTCATTTGCAAACTTTGTCAGCCATAACCCTCCTGTGTTTGCTTGTACTTCGGAGAAGTAGATGCCAAACAAGAGTGGGCCCAGGACTGAGCCCTGTGGGACACCACTTGTGACAGGCTTAGATTCTGACATGGCGCCAGCAACTCTGACCCTGTGGGTTCTGTCGCTCAGCCAGTTTGCAACCCAAGCAGATGTTATTTCAAATTCTCTGCATTACAATCCATTTGTTATATAAAGGATCAGGATACACTTCAGAAATATGCATGTATATGGGTTCAGTAACCAGGATATTTCCCCATATGTAGTTGTATGGCTACAGACAAGTAAGCCCCAATGAGCTTCTGATACAGACAGAATCAACATATATCCATAGTTATTGCAGAATAACCTGAAATATCTGATGCATGTTTGCAGAGACCAATGATTTATGGGATTGTTTGCAAGTTCTGTGTTCAGTGACTGATTTATGGATACTCTCTGATGCTTAATAATGTAATAATAATTGTGATTGCATGCAATGGGATATAGGCAACATTAGGATGACTTAACATTTACTTTGTTTCTTGTGGTGATATGTAGTCATAACTACATAACTTGTCATTTTCATTTGCTGATGCTTTACAGCTTTGTTTCTATGTAAATTTCAGTAGTTGTGTTATGTACAATATCATGACAGTCACAGCTGTAATTATGTCTGTCACTGACTGGGATGATATATGAGATGCATCATATATTGTTGATGCACAGTTTTTAGGTGTGTTCGGATGTGTATGTCACTGTGGTAACACCATTGTTATACTACTTGTCATAATATTCACTGACAATGTTGTTCGTATTATTGCTATAGTGTAGCACAATTTAGCACACCTGAGATCTAGGAGATACCTCTGCAAATAAGACCTGTACAAACTTGTTAGATGGACTGATAGCTGTTCACATGTATGCTGATGATGTTAGGTCATATGGCTCAGCTCTTCAGACATGTTTTTAATATTTTTCCAAATTATCTGTACATAACTGTGGTATACATTACACCGATTGTTTTGCATAGCTATGCAGTGTAAATGAGAGGTGAGGCATTCATTTGGCATATGCTTTTAACATTGTCATGTCACTATATGAGCCTCCTATAGAAAGTCTAAGATGTGCATATCAGCCTGTCCTCCAAATGTTAAACCACAGTGGGAGAGACAATTTAAAACACAGAGAAAATGAGATAATAATTGTGTCTCAGTGCCAGTATGGCCGCAACCTGCTTGGATGGGCAGGCAATAATATGTGAAGGAATAAAGTACGGATGGATCTGACACACATAATAAATTATGTGAATCATCATGAAAGATCCAGGGAGGACTGCCAGTGCTGTTTTTTTGACATGATCCTCCATGCAGCCAACAGACTATGCCATTATCAGAAGGCAAGGAATGCCATTGGAGGTGGACAACCATTGCATCCCTTGGATAAGATAAGATAACAATGTTCTTGGCCTCCCATCATACCACCTGCCAGGATCATCAAAAACCCAGGGGAGGTACTGAGGCAGGTGTTTCAGTATGTACAGGTATGTATAACATTCACAAACACTGCAAAACACACCAATTCTCACTGAAGGAGATTAATTCACAGTTCTTACCATAATGATATATTTGCATTACAGCAGCAGAACTACGCTATGAATTTGACAGCACACCTGATGCAACTGAACAATGTAAGTGTTATAGCATGTTATTTTACCAAAACAGTACATACATAACACTGCCAACAACATGTAGGACATTGTGTTTTTCAGTTGCATATGCCCATCAATATCTGAATATCAGCAACACATGTCACATAGGTGTCTCCATATCCTGCTTGTGTGACCCATAGTTAATGTGCGCATCTGCTGTTTGGTATAACTGTAAAGTATACTGACATGTTGTTGTTTGTGTGACACTTTAACCTACAGATACATCTTTGCAAGACTTGGGCCATGAAGCATCAGGTACAGGCAGACTTAGCAAGTTTGTTCATGTTGTTGCTATAGTGCTGCACTGTTTAACACACCTGTGATCTATGATATTAATGTTGGTTTGTTCCCTTAATAGATACATCTGTCCAGTGTATTCTCCATTTGTCACATAAGTGTCTCCATATCCTGTTAGTGTGATCCATAGTTGTTGTGTGCTTCTCCCTCCAGCTATGACTGTGGAGTATACTCATATATTGCTGTTTCTGTGCTGTTTTATAATACAGGTTCCACTTTATGGTGGATGATATATTCTCCAACCAGAGAGGACCTACCTGATAAAGCAGTCTATATGAGTGTGACTTTTCACTACTGATAATTTCATATGTGCCCTTCATGGCTAATGTGGTCTTATTCACCTGTACAAGACACCTGCAATCAGAGCATCATCACTTCCCATCCCATGTACTGTATGTATATCTTATTTGCTGTGTGATATACATCAGGTGGAATGCTACATGATGCCTTGTATGTGCTTGCTACTGAGTTGCTTATATTATCTTTTTACGTGACAGTGTCATTTCAACCCTTTATCTGGAGAAATATAGGGCACCTATCAACCTCTCCATAGTGGAATCACAACTATCTATCCATCCACACATAGAGATATAGCTGATTCCTATACCAACTCCATGGACAGCTGCTGCCATTCACAGAATTTACAAGTCAGGCCTTACTTCTGTATAAGATATGTATGCACATTAATAATTTAAATGTCACCAATCTACCTACATCATGTTTTTGGAATGTGGGAGGAAACACAAGCACTTGGAAAAAAAATATGTGAACACACAGAAAACATATAAAACACAGGGAGGACATGCAATCTTCACAGAGAAGGCTTTAGAGCTATATCCTAGGTCTTTTTAAAAATTACTCCTAATTATTTCCGATTTTATATTTATATTGTGGTTGAAAAGTCATATAATTTATAGATAAATACTACATTTTCTATGTCAAAAGGGAACTTTGGGCTTGGGGGTTGGCATAATACTTAAGGTGTTTACATCACAGGCACAACATAAATAAAGATTTAATTCTCACCTTTGAAAGGGAAATTGGCTAGACTTAAAATGATCCACAAGGGCAGATAACCTAGTGAGCCCACAGATTTAGATTCCCACATGTCTAATCTGAATAAGTTTTGAGTATCATTTAGTCTGAAGTTGTTATTGAGACATAGATTGTTTAGAAAACTGTGTTGTACCTCTCTTTTTTATTGCATAGATTACTCATTTTATATTTCCACCACAAGGGTTTGTTTTTGAAATGTTAATTATAGTTATGTCTTATGGGTATAAAGTTTTAATGTAGTTGAAAACTATGGCTATATTATCTTTCTATATTCAAATGTAAACCACTAGGTGCAGTATAGTTCCTGTTAGGATAGCAAAAGAAATCTGATGTTTCACCTAATGCTCTGATTTCATTTTTCAATTAAACATTATAGCATTTTGATCTGTGTACTCTAAGAATGGAAAGGGGAGATTTGGTGAGCATCAGTTACTGATGTCTAATATGTTTAAGCAGTTGGCACCCTATCACTTTTGTATTATTTGTTCCAAATCATTTTGGTTTATGAAATTTAATAACTGGAGTCATATTGCTTTCCTTTGGGGATCATGGCACAGTATGACATTCTACTCATTTCACAGGTGTGCTATGGAATGCCCAAAAGCTATTTGCTGATCACTTCCAGATGGTCTGCAACAGATGTGCATAATATAGTATTGTTTGATCTATATATCTTGTACTAGGTGGTAAATCATTATAATCTAGATATCTGAGTAATAGGATGTGGTTGTGCCCTTGATAATGCTGTCCATATGTAGATGCAATGATGTCTGCTTGGGCCAATGAGGATCCATTTCACAAGACAGACATGGAAGGATCTGGCTACTGATCCACACTGGAAAACAGGGATCCATCATATTGAGATGTAGCTGCACTGCTATTTTGATAACATGGGATAGAGGGGAGCCAAATAACCTGACAGGCTGTTGACAGATGGTCACACATGTGTCAATGCCTGGATGACTGCATATTAGACTGTACATACAGTTACAAACTTGTAAAGTTGTTGCACTGTCTGCAAACACTCTGCATGGGCAGCATATTCATCTGCATCTGGCTTGTTGGAAAAGTATTCATCTGCAGGGATGTTGCAGCCTAGAATAATTAGTGGTGATTGCATATGCAGGTAGGCATGCAGGTATTAAACTACATAAGCCTCCAGGATAAGACTTATAGGCCTTTAGAATTTTGGTACACTAGTCACTGTTTCTATTTGTTAATGTTTGCTGTAGCATGTAGTATGGGCAGAAATGTGTTGCTTTGGGCAGTTTAATTATAACTCCATCACTGGATGCTTTATGTGCTACTATTAGGATTGCTTAGCATGCATGCAATGCTTTCTTGTACTGCATCCAGTTCAGGGAGAATTTTGTTACACTTATATATGGCTAATATATGGGCAAATCCTATGGCTAGGTTTGTAAAGCCCCCAGGGCCATTAGCCTAGTACACACCTATGAACCTATGTATGCTAAGCAAACCATCTTTGGTTATTGCTTCATATGTGCATGTAAATTAGGCAATCACACAAGAACCTGCAGTGTGTACCAGCACTGTGCTTTGCTTGTCAGAAGTGCATGGTTGTGGAGAGGCTCATAGTATTGTCTATGGGGATACTGGAAGCATGTGCATGTGTTTTCATAACTGTGCCAAAAGACTGAATTGGGTTACAAGTCTAGTTATCTGGAACCTCTGTATGACACATATCCATGCTCACAGGCAAAGAGTCTAACTTGTGCATTTGGTTAATGCTGTACCCAAGTGTACAGCCACCCAAAGCTTGTCATGGCTGACCTATGTATGTGTAACAAGAAACTTCCTGTGCTGGATGTAGTGAATGAAAATGTATTACACATATTATCATAAAGATGTGACTGGAAAGGATGCCCCAAAGGATGATGGACCATTGGAAACTGCACCACCTGATACCTCAGAGGGGTAGTCCAGTTAGGGCCACTGTGACCAGGGTATCATATGTGTCCTGTGGGCATTTTCCAATATTTCTATACATCATTTATTTTCACTTATAGATGCTTCCACAAAAATTAGATGACCCAAGAGGAGAAGAGTATAAATGTTTAGCAAAAACTGGTCATCAGATAGCTTGTCAGGTCAGACGGGTGACAGTATGCAAAGCAGGTTTGTTTTGTTGGAACTTTTAGTGCAGCTAAGTAAAATCAGTGGTCAACATGACCAGCATGTCATGGTGGAAAAGGTCTGTAATTGAATGGAGTTCCTCAGCCTGCAGGAGTTGAAAGGAGTCATGTCAAAAATCACAGAAGCAATAGAACTCTTACATGACTGAGGCGCGCTGCTTCATGACATCTGGCACAGGTGCTGTTGCAGACATTATATTGCAATGCCTTCATTGCCACTGTTTGGCCAGAAACTGTCTGTCAATCCACTCTGCATGTTCATTTCTATTTGCTGTTTAATGTGGTACTTACCAATGGCAACATATTTGTTACATTACTATGTGTTGTAGACACAAAGGTTATACCATACACATTCAGCCTGCTTGTCTCTCATTCATATATACACATAAATGTTTTTATTCATCTTTACACTGCTGTATATAAGTATTTTTGACATTATGAAGCATGTGTACATTTTGTGTAGTGAGCCCTTTTCATTTATGCAGTCTGAATGCATGGTCATAGTAAACATCCTTCCTCCTGTGTTCTTCTCAGACCATGATTTGTATTCCACTTCTACTACCCCCTCATTGTACATAATTTGTTTGTTGATTGACCTTCCTTTTTCATCCATCTATATGTTTAGCTGAAACCCCTCTTTTTCTTGTTTGCTGTGTTTGCTTGCTCAAGGCTGCATTACCTGAATAAAGTTCTCATTTCACATTTACCTTATTTTCCTGCCTTATCCAAATATTAAAAAGGGAACTTTACATCTCTAAAACTACAGTACCTCTCCTATCTTGTGCACTTCTCCTCTGACTAAGCTATTCTGCTTCCCTGATGTTGTTGTATCTGCTTGGTGCCTTTGTAAGCTATTTCTTCTTTCCTGTCATAGTTGCTTATGGTGGAGAGTGGTGTTGAACAGTGCCTTCTCACCACAAGTGCCACTTGCTGCCACTTCACTTTTTTCTTTCCTCTTGGCTTACATTGTTGCATCATGTGGTCTCAAGTGGGTTGTTGCATAACACATGCAATTTTGTTTTTTAATACAAGTTCTTCACCATTACAATGTCAATGTAATACGTATGTTTAATTGTGGGAGCATGTTGTTCACCGTTTGCATACTGAAGTACTCTGATCTGTGCACTGCTCATGTGTAGGTGATATGCAGATATTTTGTTTCATATCTAGCTAGTTTACCTATTCTGGGTAGCAGTATGTTCTTTTTTGGCATGGTGCCATTTGTGCTGCACCACAGATCTGTTGGAATCTAAACAATATAGCTCCTTGTAGACTACATCAATATTATCTTCAGACCAGATTATTTTGCAAAAAAGAGAAGGGTTTTACTGTACCACAATAGTTATAAAACTCACACATCTCATTCTATGCAGGCTCTAATAAGAAGGAATTAATTTTGCTATCTAGAGGTTCTGCCATACTAGCTTGGCAGTGAAAAGAATATCATGAAATGCAGTGTTTTCCATATTTATCTTGTCTACATGAGAGAGATTGTGTAGCATGACAAGCTGATCCAAATTAAGTTGGAGATACTATTTCATGTATTCTGTAGCTAAATTTTATTCAGCTAGTCTGTGCATTGCAGCCATACTATTTCAATATTTTAATCTTACTGGATCTCTACAGCCATATGGATGAAGTCACCCAAAGCCTTCTTTAAAGACCTCATCAGGCAACATCTCAAGCAAAGTTGGCAGTGCTATGATTGCTCCCCAGGCTAGTGAAAGTGGATAAGGTATACATACTAAACCTAGAGTACTTGATAATAGTTTTAAATCTTACTCACAAACACTGGATAATCTACAATGTATGTACTGTACCTGTGTACTATGTATGCATTCTACCTATGTTCAAAATTTCAGCTGTACACCACAAATCTATTAATTACCTTTATTTTTAAATTATTATTTTTTTTGTTTGTTCTCTCCACTGTAACTGTGATGTGCCGCATACCACTGTAAAAACATGTTTTTGTAATTTGTGTGTATTCTGATCATGTCTAACTAAATGTATCTGTAATTTTTCTTTGTGGAGCTTTTCTCCCCGGGCCTCTGCTGAAAAAGGGTCTTTTCGGCTCAGTCAGACGCCCCCGGTTAACAAATATAAAATAAAATAAATAAAATAAATAAAATAAATAAGTATTGCATTTTGTCTTAATTTTGCTCTTCAGCAATTACCTCAATACTCTTTTCTTGCTTATCAGATAATCCTCAACCTTTATCACTGCTCGGATTGTGAAGTCAGGCACAAGGCTGTGCCCTGATCTTTCTTCCTTATATTTCCTCACTTTTTATTTTGCACTATTTTGATTCACCAAACTTTCTTCTTTCACAGCAGTAATGATTATAATATTTTTCTTTAGTTAAGATCTCCTGAATACCTAATATTATGAAACGTGTCATTTTAATTTTCCTTCCACTCTCCAATTCCATTTTTCCTCTATAAGCATCTACTCAAATTTCCTTCCATCGTCACCACTGTCTGGCTATCATTCTCGCTGATTGGCTTCCCCAACCTCACACATAGTTAATGATTCTAACTTTCTTCACAGTCTTATCACATTTGTTTTGGGTGATTTCCCATCTCTTCATTCCTCAAACATAACCTGCCCTTCATTTTTTTCTTTGCTGTTAAGTTTTCATACCTACCTCTACCTACCTTCCTACCTACCCTTAGAACATAACTTATTGCACATACAGAGCTGCCTACAAATACTTCATCAGAATACAACAAACTTAATACACTCCAGTTAAATATACTATAATTAATGTTATTAGAATTTTTATTGGCTCATCATGTCATGTGTTCTCACAGGTTTTAGTATATTTAACTGGAGTGTTTTAAGTTTGTTGTATTCTGATGAAGTTTTTGGTTACAATCTGACGAAAGTGCTCAATAAACGTTTTTGACTATCCTGGTGGAGTTCTTGTGACACTGTGTTCCAGGCTTGCTCATCTTTTGGTGGTATCAATCTTTTTTCGTTTTGGTTCCTGGTATTCCTGAAGGGCACCTAGTTTACACTGCTTCACACTGACAGGAATATCTTGGCTATGGAACCATATTTCATTTACAGGAATTTCAAATGTTGACATACTTCTATCACAGCAATAAAGAAATTCACAAAGTCTAGTTAATTTACTGATATAGCTCTTCAATATAATCTCAGAAATTCCTGCAATGTATTTGCCTGACGATGCCAAACAGACTGTGACCCACACTAAAACAGAGGAAAACACAAGGATGCTAGGACCAGTGTGGTGATGTCAAAAATGGGGGAGCTGCAGGAAGCAAATGAATGGGTGGACATAACAGGAATGAGGTAGGGCTATATTATGGAAGGTCAATATCTATTTTTCTGATCAAAAAACAGTTGGGAGGTCACTCACTTTCCCCTACAAACAGCCTTAGTACCTAATCATTCTAGCACCTTTATTGGCTATATACACATCAGATGTCTGATAGCAATCAGCAAGGTCAGCCTCAGCTGAAATGCAGCCCTAGACAAAAGACTACACGAGAGCTCACCAGTTTCCCACATCACTTTCACAGTGCTCTTGGACCCTCTATGGTTTTACTCACATCTGGGCCTCTGCACACCATATAGAATACTTATGTCTTATTTTTCATAGGTTCATAGGTAACTGTCCTTGTGAGCCATTTTAAGCCTAACCAGTTTCTCTTTTGTGCTCAAAATGACTTTTTCCATTTGGTTAGAGACTGGTCTTACTCATCCCATATTTGATAATTATATATTAACCCAAATTAGAATAACTGGGATTAAACCATAGATAATTTGAGGGGACCCATGCAAGGGGTAAAGCGTTTACAAGCTGACTGTGTCTATTAGTAGGATTAAGGGCAGTTCTGGTGGTAAATTTTCTGTTTCCCATTGGTAGAGTGCAGTAAATCCATCTTTTATGGGTCAGAGGATGCCTTGTATTTCTGACACAGGTCACCTCTTAGCAGTCTGCAAGATAGCGAGTAGAGTGATAGCGCTTGTCTTTGTCTTTAGCTTCTTTGTTCATCCTATCAGCACACATTAACTGGCCAAGACTATACTATAATAGCTGTGGAGGAAGTAAATGATTTAAGGCAGTGGTCTGGGGGCTACAAAGCAACTAGAAGCCATAAGGCTCTAAATGCTGTAATGTATATTTTTGAGCTTTTTTCAAATTTTTTGATCCAGTGATGGCCTGAACAAATATCGTGAGTAAGGTAAGAAATTCAGTTGTATTTCAAAGAAGAAATAAGTTGTGTCCAAAGACTAATGTTCCAAGCTGATGAAGCAGTAGTTACCAGTAAACCAAGAAGTCAAATGCTTGTGATGATAAATAAATCATATGCAGGAATAATGTTTGCCTCCTTATCTTCCTCTAAAATGATATTCATAATATAATATTTTATATATGTATATATATATATATATATATATATATATATATATATATATATATATATACATATACATATATATATATATATATATATATATATATATATATATATATATATATATATATATATATATACCTATCTATATGTACACCTGTCTATCTCTCTCTCTCTCTCTCTCTCTCTCTCTCTCTATATATATATATATATATATATATATATATATTGTAATGGTACATTTGAGCAAAATGATCGAAAGTACACATCTGCTTTGTCGACATGTTTTGGACAACAGAACAAATTGTTGACAGGCTTGAGATCAGCAATCTGCAGGGATTGTGGGATTTTGGAGTTAATACACATAAATAGCAGCGGTTGTGGGGGATGCAGAGGGGCTTGCCCCCTGTGACATTGTTTTCACAGGGAGAGTTTCCCCACTGCAAAAACAAAGTTTATTATCTCCTGCTCTGATGTTGATCCTCAGACCATGTGCAGAAGTGTGTCGATATTTTCTTGTCAACATTAACATGTAAACATTTAGAACACTGATATTCTGGATGCTTGACTTATAGGAATAGCTCCATATATATTGGAGATAGATATAGATAGATAGATAGATAGATAGATAGATAGATAGATAGATAGATAGATAGATAGATAGATAGATAGATATGTGTGTGTGAGTGTGTATATAGATTACAGTTACCTTCAAGTGAGTAGATATAGATAGATAGATAGATAGATAGATAGATAGATAGATAGATAGATAGATAGATAGATATGTGTATGTGTGAGTGTGTGTACAGATTTCAGTTACCTTCAAGTGATCTAACACCTCATCTAAACAGTGGTGGTCTAAAAAATGGTGATCATGGTTTATGTAATGATAGTCTCCACTATATACCATCTTTTACAACTCTAGTAATAAAGAAAGCTTATTATTTTATTATATATCTATACCTATATCTATCTATCTATCTATCTATCTATCTATCTATCTATCTATCTATCTATCTACCTATCTATCTATATATTACACTTTGGTTACTGGTTGAGTGGGCTTGTTGACAAACTTGTTTCAGACACAACCCAGTCCCAATGAGCAAAAAAACTGAAACACAAAACATCGAGATGAACATACAGAGCAGAAACATTTACAGGATATTTACAGGCAAGAGGTTAGCATGCAAACAGAGATAAATTGCTTACAATACATGACAATGAAGTCACAAATTACAGTATGTATAGTAATTAGGTACATTATAATACAGACACAGTGTTCCTATAGAAAACACAGGAGTATTTAATCACTGCAGAGCAAATTAAGGATTTTTACAGCTATTTACTGGTAGCACATCAATTAGCCATTATCTTTAAAGCAACTGTAGAACAAAACTGTGAACAAAGCCATGCTGACCTTTGAGTAAATGGTCACTTGAAATAGTTCTCTTAAAGACTTTTGCATGTATACATAAAATACATAAATAATGATGACAATAGTGTATTTCAGGTAATCTGATGAATACAATGCACCCCCCCCGATTATGTACCCCCCCCCCCACACACATGCACACTGCATCTAAAATTCATTAATATAGTCTTACATTTAGTTTGATATCATGAATAGAGTGCTATTTAATGAAAATAGGAACATACTTAATAAAAAAGTTGTCTCCTGTATTCACTGTTCTGTATTCAAATTTCATATTCGATTTAGGTTGTTTTAGGCACTACTCAGCTGGGGCAGCCTGAGACAGTGGGAATGGCTGCTGTTTGTTTTATTGAGCAGCCCAAACATACCCCATTGTACCATCACTGGCACACACCTGAAATTGCAGGATGACCTGCAGTGAGATGTAATCACTGTATTCCCATTGGGGGCATACACTTAAAGGCTGAATTGTTTTTATAATAGCCCAGCCAAGGTAGCCAACTAATTTTTCTTTGAAGAAATCAGAATTCTTCTCATGCATATATGTGGACTTCTAGGACCTGAAATGGGAAAGTCAACAAGTTTTCTTCTTTTCATTTTTCCTCTTGGAACATTGAGTCCAGCAGCCCAGTATCACAGGGCACTTCTGTCCAGGGCATTCATTTTAAGTGTACTCAATTTGTAATGGTGCATACAAATATAATCCAGCCCTTACTACCTACTCACAGCCTTCATCAAATGGTTATTGCTGTAAAAAGGGAAAATCTTCCCCTGGCGAAAGCAGCATTTTACAATGGAGTTTATTTATTTATTTATTTGATATTTGTTGACCAGGAGTTTCCAACTGAGAAAAAGCCCTTTTCATTGGAGGCCCAGGGAGAAAAGCTCCATAATACCATATAAAATGAATAACTTACAAACGTTAATGAAATAGTACATATAGTCAAAATACTGTAAGTAAAGCAATAACATGAAAAAATAATGACATACAAACAATAATGAAATAGTACATTTAGGTGAATATAAAAATACAATAAGTAACACAATATGCGCTACTTTGAAGCATATGTACAGTGAGGACAAGCAATGTCCATGATAATTTATAATTTGAGACAAGCTATGTTACAGAGCAGTTGCTTGGAACAATGGATCTGTTGTTACCTAATTGCACAATATCAATATGAAGTAGAGAAAAGCAAGTGTCCCTAAGAGAGATTTTTTACAAGACACACAGTAGATAGTCTGCAACAGACAGTTAAAGAACAATTGGCAATGAGCAGTATCAGTATAGTGCAGGTAGGCAAAGTCAGAGTTGATTACAGATTGGGTAGGAGTTACAATTACATATTGGGGTGTTGAGTAGATATAATTTTGAGCCTTTTTGAATTTGTGTGTTGTTGTTATTTTTCTGATGTCAGGGGGAATCTTGTCCCAGTTCTGGGCAGGAGAGTAGCTACATAAGGTTTGGCCAACATTTAGTTTTGGGCTTAGAGATTTCCAGGTGTTGTAGGTCAGAGCTCCCAAAGGTTCTAGCAGGAGTAAAGACAGTGACCAGAGAAGAGATGCTGAGGCAAGCAGTTGGTTTGTGGGGAATGGAATGAATGACTGATAGTTGGGAGAGTTGAAACTGTTGGGGAGCTCAGGCCAGTTTAAGGTAGCGAGTGAAAGACAGTGATGTGAGTTTGGGGACTGGCTCACAGCAAATTGAGCAATTTGACCAGCCAGTTGGACCAATCCCTTGTCATAAAATTTAATATCTCCAATAAGTCATTCAGGGAGTACCTCGTAATTCTGACAATCCATCCGTTCTTGCTTACAAGTCACCTCTCTCCTTTAGTGACCCTGTTAAATGCCACCATCATCCATGGAGTTTGCTCACTAAGTCAGTAATGGAAATTGATTGTCTGGCACACACTGCGTGGACACTGAGGTGCAATTTAGATTTGCCAGTCCACTTACTGCATGTCTTTGAAAGGTATGAAGATGTCACATTACCTGAAGAAAACCCATGCACACACAGGGAACATTTTTTTTTCAAACAACTTTATTTTTTATGCTATTAAATTTTGACAGACACCACCAAAACATTTGCCTAGAAATTTAGTGTCTAATCACGAGAACGCAAATGATACATATAGAATAGGCAATAACTTATTTATAAAATATTTAAAACTGTATAGACAAAGTAAAATGTTTATAATATATACACTATGTACAATAAAATGCCATAAGCCTAAATTGATGAGCATACAATCTAATTAACCGTAGGAAAAAAACGAGGATTATAACCGATACTTAAATATAATAACTATATAGCTTAATTATTTTTGAGAATGAAATGAATGTACAACCATTAATTATATAAAACTTGAAATAAAACTCTGGAAAAAATTGTTCAACTGAAAAAAACAGACAATTGTTGGAAAATTTATACTTATGGATTATATTATTAGCATACATTCAAATAACGTCTCCCAGTAACTATTGTATAGGTGCACTTAGAAGAATTGGAGATAAACATTTGATGGGCTAGTATATGCTTCATTGGCATTTGTTTGAAGCCATCCCAATTGATTTTAAATCTATCCGTCCAATTCTAGCTAATAAAGAGTTTAACCAATGAGAATAGTGTGATTAGTATATGGATATCATTTTGAGCTAATTCATTTGGAGGGATATGTAACAGGCCAAACTCCCATGAAAGTGTAGCTTTTTTGTAACCCATTTTTTAGAGAGCACCAGAATTTATATGATGGTTTATAACTCCATAATATATGAAATATATCTGATTTGTGATATTTGCAATGAGAACAATATGCTGATAGGTTAGGGTAATTTTTTTAGAATAGCTGGGGTTAGATATACATTGTTATTAATCATCAAATGCATTTAGAAGATTTTTTAATAGGTAAAAAATTAGAGGTTATATTAATTGATTTGAGTTGTTGATTATAAGAAATTTCCAGGTTTATATTGGTCCAGTAATTAGAAAAAGATAATGGATTCATGAAATCTTAATGAAGTAAATAGTTTATATGTATTTGTCAACAGAAGGATTTCCATAATTGGTTACATAATGTTATATTAGCTTCATTTATATTGGATTCAATCAGATATATTGATATTAGTTCTCCTATTTGTCTCAAAAAAATCTAAGATTGACTTATCTTTAAGGAACAGAAAATTAGAAAGATTTAGGACTCTGTTATTAATCTTTAGGTTAGGATTTAAATGCAGTGGTTGTAATTGCATAAACAAATTATTTGAATTAACCAATTTAAAGGAGTTTGAAGATTCTTTTTATGTCTTAGGAAATTATATAATTTGGGACTTTTGGAGTTCTCTTTTTTAATACAAGGTAATGCTTTTGGGTTAAAGTCTGAATTACATACAAAGTTGTACCATATTGTAACCCAAGAAGGACTCCACAAAGATGACTTAGGATTATAATCTGCTATTTGAAATATTTTACTAGCATTTATTATATCATTATATAGTTTGAGATCTGGATAACTCAAACCTCCAAGGGTTTTAGGATATTTTTCTTGCCAGTTCTAACTGATTTTTGAAACCATATAAACCTAGCAAGTTTGGAATATATATTGCCAAAAAATATTAACTGTTAGATTGATTGAATTAAATTCAAATAAAAGATTTGGCAATATATTCATCTTGATGATAGTTACCTTAGAGAGCAGAGAAAGATTTAATTCATTCCAGTTTATAATATCATTTTTACCACATTTTGTCCAAGTTATTTTTAAAGGCAAGGTGAGGTTGTGTTACAATATCATACCTAGATACCTACGTGAGGTATTAATCTTGACTGATAAGTCAGGAATAATATCAAGCAAACTGTTGTTAGAATTAACAGGAAAAATTGAGTATTTGAGTACATTTATTTTGTAGTTGGATAATTTAGAAGATTGTCGACTCTATGGAAAATTTTAGATAAATCCATACTTAGTAATGTAAAGTATAAATTTAGATTGTCCACAAAAGCAGTAAAGGGTACTGAAATTCTACAAATCTTTGGTATTAAGCGATACATGTTTTGAATTATCATTAAAAATAGAGCTTCCATATAGATACTAACTATGTAAGGTGAAGCTAGACAATTTTGTCTTGCACCATTTATTATCTTAATTGGAAATGAGAAAAGTGTATTAATAAATAGAGAAGTATATGCATTTGAATAAATAATTTTTATATGAATAATAAAAGAAGGAAAACTGATCTGTGATAAAACTGCAAAGAGAAAATCTAAGTTTACTCTATCAAATGCTTTTGAGGCATCAAACGTAAGCAAAAACATTGATGAATTTTAATGTTTAGATAGTATAATTAATGTATCTAATGTTAATGCATGATCACAAGTTTGGCTGGCTTGCATGAAACCCTATTGAAAAGAAAATATTATTTGTGGCAAGATAGGTTTCAGCCTGTTTGCTAGAACTTCAGTAAAATCTTAGCATCAATATTTATGAGTGATTTCAGTCTATAGTTTGTGGGATCTCTAAGATCCTGATTTTGTTTAGGGATGAGAATTGTTTTAGAATTATTGATATGAAGGTCAGAAAGATCATTCCTATGTATATAATTAAATGCATATAGTCAGTTTTTAGAAATTGTCTGAGCAAACATTTTATAGAAATTGGCTATTAAACCATCTGAGCCTGGAGCTTTACCCAATTTATTATCTAAGATTTCTTGCTGATTAACAGTTGCAGTAATCTTATCTTATTGTGTCTTATTAAGTTTTGGTAAAGATAAATTACATAAGAAACTTTCTAATACTTGGGTAGAAAAATGATGCTTATGTTCTCCATGAAGGTTAGTATAAATTTGCACAAAAGTTGTCATGATTTCTTCCCTAGTTTTGCAACATTTATTCTGCTATATGACCTCAGTTATTAAGGGTGGAGTATTATACATTTTTATTATTCTTGCTAAGAATTTAGAAGGTGTTTGCACCTATTTAGAGTATCTCACTAAGGTTTTCATTTCCTAAAATATTGTTGTTTAATATTTAACATATAAAGTTCTTTTGATGAAAGTCTGCAAATTGTGGCCTACTCTATTAAATTTCACTTTTAATTCTGATTTTTTTTAAATTAAATTGTTTTTATAATAAGTAGCTTTACTTATAAATATGCCTCTGATTTGGGACTTAAGAGTTGCCATTGAATATTGACAGGAATTTATGAATCAGATTCATTTTGAAGAAAATTTTCTAATAGATAAGAAATTTCCTTTTTAACATCATCTTTTTGAAGTAAATTGAGATTAATACCAAGTGAAATTCTGGAATGGTCTGAAAAGAATCTGGGTTCAACTTGAAAATTATAATCAAAGTTTAAGAAAGCTTTTAATATCAAAAATAAATCAATTATAACACACAGGGAAGATTTTGATAATGCTATCTATTAAATGGGAGAAACCACAGAAATAAATTTATGTCTTTTGTTTCAGATTATGAAATCCTGCACATACTTGAGTTACAGTACATAAACTGAGCCTGTTTATCCAGGGAAAGGATAGAAGCAATACTGCATTACCTTTGGAATACTGTCTGCCCCTCTAAAAGGCTGGTAGCTTTATACAACAGGTGAATTATAGGATGGAATACTGGCAGAGCCATAGCTAGAAGCTCTAGTACCTAGTGAATTCCCCAGATCTGGTCTGGCTCTCTCCAACTCTAAGCTGAGGACCAAAAGGTTCTTTAAAATGTAACAAACTGTTTGCAAAAATTATAACTAGCATTTTGCTATGCAAGCAATAATGCCCTCCAGGTTGTGTGTTATTGTGTAAATAATGCACACCCAGGGGTGTTCTGAAGCCTTATGACACAAGTGAAGGACCTCTACTCAACTAGAAGTGTGTTTTTTACACAATAACAAGCAAACACCCTGGATGGTACTATTGCACTTATAGAATGGACTATCTGTTATTTTTTTTTTAATTTTTTTCTTCTTTTTATTACTACATATATTTTTTTAAATATTTTTATGTAAAATAATTCCTCTGCCTAATTTTTTAAAACTTGCTGTAGTATACAATTGTTGGAGAAAGTATTTTACTTCCAAAATACAAGTTATGCAAGCAGAGACAGATTGGCAGACTCACACACAGACACACACACACACACACACACACACACACACACACACACACACACACACACACACACACACACACACACAGAAAAACAGACAAATAGTGAGAATATACACACATATATGCAGACATAGGTCTAGATTCTGTAAACTTTTTAGAATTCAGCATATTGTGGCAATGTCCTTGCAAAATTTGTGGCAAGTTAAGCTAAATGCAAATATACCCTGGTCTAATGGGCATAACTTATCACAATGCAGACCCAACAAGTAACATTCAGGCATTACAAAATTGTATTAAAAGGAAAACTCAGCCGTAAATTGGCATATTTGCATTAGCAATGTTCGTGTGTGGAAGGTTGAGAAACTCAACTGAATATGTCAGTAATATGTAAAAAACACCAGCCGAAGATAAATGTGCATTAGCAATAATACTGAAAAAATGAAAAATATCCACAATATGTTGCAGATATCATCACAAAACCCATACTTACATATACGCAGCCACATCCATTTTAATTTGCAGACTCTTATAATCCACAAAAAATTAAAAAAACGTATTAATCATGAAGAAGTGGCATACACAGCCTATGTTAACGGTAGCCAACAATGAATGCAAGGCATGAGTGGGGATCAAAAGTAACTCATACACTCAAGGAAATAGGGTGATAACAAAGCAGATGTGGTGTAAGGGTGAAGAAGATGGATGAACAAAAAAGATAATGGAATTGGAAAGTCAGAGGGAGAGTCAGAGAGGCATGGGCAATTTGTTTTAATAATAAACTTTTAATAAATATAGCATAAAGTAAAATAAATATATAAATATAAATAGAATATAGTATGCATACATACAATTTAATAAATATTAATACATTTACTGGATGGCACAGTGGTGTAGCGGTTGCATTATTGCCTCACAGCAAGAGGTTCTCTGATTTGATGCTGGGGTGCCTTCTGTGAGCAGTGTGCACAGTAAAATGCAATTCATTGTGTAAGATAATCCTGGGGACTCAATAAACTCCAGGTAGTCTTCTTGTGAAGTCTATATGGAGTTTACAGGTCTGCACTATGAGTAGCACTGCTAATTACATATGCAAACCATGCACCACTTTTAAACATAAACAAGTGCAGTTTTGCGGCTGGCAAGGAAACCATGTAAAGGAACACGGACAGCAGCAGACATGTAAGCCTTTACCTATGGGCAAACTAGGTCTGCATGTTTGCACAGAATGCCACAATGCTTACCAGGGTTATTAATAAAGCAATGTATATAGTTCCAACACATTATATGAAACTGTATACAGTGCAGAGTATTGTGGAAACCTGTTTCAGGCATACTGAACAAAAGTAGTGGAAATGATCCATAAGGGTGCATAGACTGCATTATAAATAAAGAATCAGGTGAAGTGTGTGTATTGAATAGGGCTGTACAGATGAACTGTAGGAATGAACACAGGGAAAGAAGACAGGTGAAACATGGTAATGTACAGCAGATGAGGGCATGTCAATGAAGCCAGTTGTACCAAGAACACATCACATATTGAGATGATACAGTATGGACTACACACTGAATGCATATTAGGTGACTGTCACACAAGGTGACATAACAATGGAGAAGATTATTTGTGATATAAGCATCCTGACATAATTTTAAATTGAGTTGCTGCCTACTGAGACTTGTCTGCATATATCAACTGGACACAAGCTGATTTAAGTATATTTTTCTCTGCACTTATTTAAGATTTGAGTCAATAAATATTGTGTGTCTTTGATTCAGTAAATATTGTGTCTCTGTCTCTCTGCAGTTAAGTTGCCTGAAGTGTGAAAAAGTGTAGCCATCTGGGCTCACTGAAAGTTGTTAGACTGCTTTGAAATTCCTTTGTTAGTGTTAGTTAGCTTGGGGGTTTCTGCTAGCATTAAAATCTGTGTTGGTTACATTTCTAGTAATCATTTTAAATCAAGTTGCTGGCTACTGAGATTTGTCTGCATATATCAACTGGACACAAGCTGATTTAAGTATATTTTTCTCTGCACTTATTTAAGATTTGAGTCAGTAAATATTGTGTGTCTTTGATTGAGAAAATATTGTGTCTCTGTCTCTCTGCAGTTAGTTCCCCACCCCCCGTTTCCTGTTATGGTGTTAATCTTGGTGGCTTTGGAATTGCCTGCACCTGCTGTAAATCTCTTTTTGCACACTCCTCCTGGACCCATCTCATTTGCTCACTCAACTGAGTACAGTGAGATCATATTTTGATTTCAGATACTCCTACCAGTCCCATCTCCTCTGTGGTGTACTGAGAGAGCACTTGGGAAGGACATTCCCCTATAGTATCTTAATCTGCTCTGTTTCCTCCGTCTCAGAAAAAAAATTTTGCACTTCATCTGTTTTACTGTATTTGTGTTTCTTCCTACTTTATTACCTTATTTTGCTTTTGCCTCTTAAAAGTACTCAATTGAATTTATTTTGCTGCCTTTATTACTGCTTGTAGTAGCCTGATTAAATTGTAACTGTTATTCTAAGGTCCTTGGTTTAAGCACTTGGGCTTCAAACCAGTTGTTTTACATTAACAAGGTTTGTGGTCTGCACTGTTGTGGTAGGACAGGTAGCGTACATCCTAAGTTGGGAACTGCTGATTGAATACTCAGTGTCTGTTATTCTAAAAGTGTATTAGTTCTGGGTTAAGCACTTGGGCTTCAGGCCAGTTATTTTACATTAAGAAGGTTTGTGGTCTGCACTCTTGTGGGAGGAGAGGCTAGATTCTGCCCTTCTGAGCTGGGAATTTCTGGTTAAAGGCTTATTGCGCATGCTTACTTGAACTGTTTCTTTCTGAAATCGGTACACCTTGTTTGCTGTAGCATAGACTAAATTTAGGCCGGCTCTATCTAGCTTTGTTTGTATAACTTGTGCACTGATCCAGGCCGTCTTTTTTGGAGAAGGTTTCTCTGTACCCTAGTGGCAGGACTGTGCAGTTAGAACTTGTCTGATTGAAGACTGCTGGAATAGGGCTCAGTTTTAAGCTTTTAAACTGGTTAATTGGGTAAAGTGTTGTTTTGATTGTATCTGCTCTATTTTCTGGAATATATATATATATATATATATATATATATATATATATATATATATATATATATATATATTTATACTTGTTTCTTGCCTTTCTGAACTAGTATAGTCCAGTGTTCAGGTAATTGCTGAATCCAGGGCTGTGTTACAAGTTTCTGGGTTGCCATACCTTACTTGGATAGAAGGAAGTTTCTCAGTTCACCTGTGAGAGAGAGGAGCTTTGAGCAGGCTATCTGTCCATGGAGGAGTGGTTTCAGCCCAGACGTTAGTTGTTTATTGGCCATTTTGGGATAATTTTGATTGCATCTGCTCTATTTTCTGAAAAATAAAAAAAAAATACTTGTTTCCCGCCTTTATGAACTAGTATAGTCCAGTTTTCAGGTTATTGCTGAATCCAGGGCTGTGTTACAAGTTTCTGTGTTGCCCATACCATACTTGGATAGAAGGAAGTTTCTCTGTTCACCTGTGAGAGAGGGGAGCTTTGAGCTGCCTATCTGTCCCTGGAGGAGTGGTTGCAGCCCAGAAGTTAGTAGTTTATCGGCCATTTTGGGCTAATTTCTATCTCTTTCACCTCCCTGCTAGAAAAAACGCATTTGTGCTGTTTTGTGCACCGGGCAGCACAATTTAGCTAGAGTTAAACTATTCTCGGCTCCCCGAAGTCTACTCTTCAATTTTTCCCTTGGAACTAGACAAAACCTTCAACTTTAGCACTCAAACCATTCATTTCACAGTCAAGCACTTGCTTAAAACTCATAGCAAGCACTAATTAACCCTAGCACTAGACCCCCCTATACTGTCCAGAAGGACAGGGCTCTCTATTCGTCCCCACCAGCCAATCAAAAAACAGCTTACTGTACCTATTTAGGCATGTCCAAAGGGCAGTTTCCGGTGTACTCTCCAGTCCAACTAGTGAATCTGGGCATTTTGAGGCAATGTTACAACTGCCTCATGTACACAGACAACCCTCTCCTTCTACCACCAAATACTAATATATGCGAGAGATGCAATTATACAGCCAAACTGGAGGCAAAGCTCTCTCAACCCAAGACTGGAACTGACAGTCAAGAGGAGAAGGGTAATACTTGCAACACACCACCAGTCTCACATAGACCTAATAAATCAACACCGGCAAATAACACACATGAATACATGAAAACATACTCGGAGTTTCTAAATAAAAATCTGCAAAAGCAACAGAGACCTCCAAAGCAGACATCCAGGCAACCTCCACACCCCATCACCAACCATGAAACACATACTTCACATAATTAGTGTGCCATGCAATCACAGCCCTTAACCCAAAATAACATACCCAACACACTAGTACTAGGTGACTCTATAGTCAGGCATACTGATGTCCCACTAACTAGGCTGTACAAGGAGAAGGTTACAGTTTACTGCCTGTCAGGTGCCAGGATCCGCCACATAACACAAGCACTTGTCACTCCAGAACAAGTACAAATACAACTCTGTCATTGTCCATGTTGGTGTAAATGACCTGAGATGTACCTCCCTGGACTACATGAAAAGAGACATGGAAGAGCTCTCTGATCATGTAGCCTAGGCCGGTATGACCCTGACCCTGAGTAGCATCCTGCCCTCACCAAGAATGATGCCACAGTATAAAGAAAAAATTAACAATTTCAACAATTGGCTAAGTTTCTGGTGTCATTCAAAGGGGATCCAGTATCTGACCGCCTGGGATGACATGCTCGGCAAGCCACATTGCTTCACAAGAGATGGCTTGCACCTGTCATCCTTAGGCTTTCAAATACTGGCCAAGGCTCTTGCCACCACCATAGTGCCTTTTTTAGGCAAGGCTCAAAAGACAAACCCACCACCATAAATAGCACATGTAACCAAAAACTGAGGGTAATGCTACTCAACGCCAGAAGTCTAAACCTCAAAATGCATGCACTCGAGGCACTCCTCAGTATGGAGAACATCGAAATCTGTGCAGTAACAGAAACCTGGTTTAAGGCTGCTGAGAGCACCCCAGCACTACTAGGCTATAACCATTACCATATCTTTCAGCTGCAGAACCAGGACCGAAACACAAAAGGTGGGGATGTATTTATATTCATCAAGGATACCCACACCTCCAGGTTAGTGGTGCGGCACAATGCATCAGAGATCATCCATGTGCAACTAACAATGGGCAAAACTGCAATCCAAATTGTAGCTTGCTACAGATCACCCACCATGACCCAGGACCCCCATTCCGCATTTCTGGAGACACTGGGAAATATGAAGGTCCTACCAAACACCTTAATACTGGGTGATTTCAAATACCCAAACATAAACTGGGAGAACTACTCAAGTGCTAACTCCTTTGCCCAACGCTTCCTAGAATTTATAAACTCGAACGCCCTGGATCAACTGGTCAACACCCCCACCAGAGGGAACAACATATTGGACCTGGTCATCACCAACATGGGCGACCGGTGTTCCACACTGGAGGTCAACCCCTCGCTGGTTAGATCAGACCATAGACTAATCACTCTGGATATCCACATTCCACTTCCACCCCCAATCATAGAAACCACCATAAAAAAACTTTTCAAAAGCAAACTTCACATTACTTAAGACCGAGGTGGAAAGGTTCACAGCCCCCATGCTAAAGGACAATGCAGTCCAAGCAGCTGAAACCTTTACAAAGGCACTCTATGAGCATCTGCAGGAATGCATGGATCGTGCTATCCCAAGTAAAACCAAGACTCACTCCTCCAAGAAAAGGAAACCAGTCTGGTGGACCCCTGTCATAAACAAGCTATACAACAGAAGGAGGAAACTAGTACAGAAAAGAGTAATTTCCCAAGAAGGAAAGACATTCCTGATCAGTATCAACAAGAAACTACAGTCCCTCATTAAATCATCCAAGGCTAGTTTGGAAAGACAAATTGTCAATGACTCCAAAGATAACCACAAAGCGTTCTTTAGCTATGTCAAGAACCTAAGTGATAACTCTCAGATCTGCTCTGAGTTAGTGCAGAATGGCACAAAATACACTGAACTGACTGATATTGCAAACATTCTGGCAGACAGGTTTAGTGCAAACTTCACCCCCCTCTCACCCCCTAAAGGGCCCATAAGCATACCAGAAGAATGTAGGGCCCCGTCAATCACCAATGCACAGGTTAAAACAGCCTTATCCAAAGCCAAAAACACAGCTTCAGTGGGACCGGACAGGGTCCCAGGTTGTGTCTTACAAGAGCTCCAAAATGAACTAACCCTTCACCTAAACACACTGTTCAAACTCAGCCTCTGTACAGGCTATGTACCCACAGAGTGGTGCACAGCAACAGTTATCCCGCTCCACAAAGGTGGAGCCACAACGGACCCCGGGAACTATCGCCCTATAAGCGTGACTAGCCTGGTCTGCAAGGCTATGGAACGCATCATCATGGAACTCATTAACAGAGACATTGGGAACCTCCAAACCTTGGACCCAACCCAGTTTGGTTTTATTAAGGGCAGATCATGCCTCCTAAAC